>NC_034415.1:12414747-12542254 GCF_002078875.1 Numida meleagris | reverse complement strand
AAAAAAAAAAAAAAAAAGAGAGAGAGAGAAAAGGAAAGAATAAAGGAAGGAAGAAAACATTAATCCTCTCTTAAAGGTAGCTCTTTTTAAAATCGCCGGGAGCTTGCTCTATTCGCCACCTACCCGAGTAACCACCAGAAATCCACCTCTAGTGAAGCGCTTACCCTTTAAATCCAGGTTTCAAGCAGAACTCCAACCGTGTGTAAAACCAGGGAGTCATCTGACTTGCGTTGGGGACGGGCTCCGGCCGGCAGAAGCTGCTCCCTCCCGGCTCCGGATTAGCACGGATCCACCCGGGCAGGACCCAGCGCCTCCACGGCCGCGGCTCGCTGCGTTCGCACCTCGGCGGCTGCTCTCGCTTCCCGTGTCCCCGGCGGTCGCCTCTCAGCTGAATGTGGGCTTCCAGAAAAGGAGTCGGGGGGGAGAGGAGGGAAAAAAATCGCCTAATGCAATCAAATCGATCTGATCTACACCATCTGTCGCCTGCCACTACACACAAGCGTTAAAATAGGAAAACGGGAGACACTGACAGCTCAGGAAGGTTGTTCTGCAGAGTTCATTTTTAGCAGAGCATAATTGGGTATGGACAGCATACAGTTACCAAAGCTGCTGTTAACCATCCAGTAGAGGATCCCAAACATGCTAATGGTGGATTAATTGAGGAAGATCTGACGTGCAAGCTTCATAGTCTCTTATTCATGACTTCCCAACGGGAAAGGACCAATGCCGTGTGGGACTATGGTAACGCAGAGTCAAAGAGCTGCTAAGAAAATGGCTCTGTGTTCATAGCACTTCTCTCTGATAACAAACATATGTCGACCAGAACCGTTTAGCAGGATGGGGGAAATGAAATTTCCTTAGCCGAGGTTAGCAATTCCCATCACTTGCACTTAAAGACAAGTAAAAGACGGACTGTGGGTCTGAGATGCTTTCAAGTGCTGGTCTCGGGGTTCGCAGTCAGTGAAAGCAGACGGCTCCTGCCCAGATGGGGGCTTAAACCCCAAATCCCTGCCTCCTCACTGTGACCAAAGTGCATCCATAGCAGTCCCTAAACATGCGGCGCTGCTAATTTCATCAGGAATGACGCAAGGTCTTTTTAATGCCAGGAACCCTTTTGACTTTTTCCAGAGGGAATTGCTTTTGGGCAAGACATTTCCGATCACTGAAATTTGACATAATCTCAGATAAATATGAAGGGGGGGGGGAGGGGTGGAGGGATAGAAGGGGGCGGCGAGTTGGGAAGAGACGGAGCGTGCATCCAGACCTGCAATCACCCCTGCTGTCAACACTCCGATTTGCTCGCGTTTTCTAGTCTTTCCTGAATAATGAGGTTATAGAGATGTATATGTAATTATTAAAGCAGTATATGCACACGAGCCGCAGACTTCTAGGGCTGCCGTGTCTGCACAGGGAGACAAAGTACACCCGTCGGGGTGCGCCTTTCCGCTCCCTAACAGATCTCCTACGGAGGGGGGACGCGCTGCCGGCGAACGGCCCCAGCCCCCAGCCCCCGCCCCCAGTCCTGCGCCGGGCGCTGTCCGCCCGCCCAGTGCTAAACGGCGGCGGCCCGGCCCCGCGGAGCAGACAATGGGCACGCACGAGGCGCCGGGCTGCTGCGTCCCGCTCGGCCGCGTCCTGCCGAGAGCCGCAAGTCAGGGAAGCTCCTGACCGTTGCCACCTCGTCCAGCTGATTAGCGGAGAGTGATAACGGCGCGGATACAAATCCGAACGGCTGAATGTAAATGTGGCAATAAACAATTACCTTTTAGGGTTATTCTGGAGTTAACCGCGTGCCTCTCCTGGAAGTCTGTGTTAATCTCTTTAGAATAAATCTAACGGTTATGAATTAGATTAGCCTTGAAAACGTAGCCTAAAGACAAATCAAACAATTTACCCGTTCTTTTGTTTCAATATACATTAATTAAGCGCCGCTGCCTACCTACACAGCGTTCTTGGGTCTCGGCCACGGGGCCGAGCCTGGAGCTTCGCTGCCTTTTGTCAGCATTCGCGTCCAACTATTGCCCTCTGCAGGTCAAGTCCCTGCCGCGCTGCGTGCGGCAGGAAGGGGCTGCCGGGCCCCGCGCCCCTGGCCCGCTGCCCGGAACAGGTCCAGCTTCTCTTGGGATGGATTCCTGCCTGGGAGGCTCGGACGTGCTTCTCCAGAGGGGGCACGGGCTGGCACGGAGCGCTGCTCGGCTGCCCTGCAGCCACTCTTCCAGCCCCGGCCGGGAGAGATGAAGACAGAAAAGGCAAGGTGCCACTCTGAAGACACCTTGTTTTCTTGCTCTCCTTCTCCCCTTATGACTATGGGAAGCTTCCCAGGCAAGACCTACCCTTTCCCCGGTTCACCTTAGGAACAAGGCACAACCTGAGCACCAAGCAGGGCCAGGCTGGTGCCAGCACCCAGGACCTCGCCCTACCACCTTGCTCCAGGCCAGCAACTTTTCCAGATTCAGCTTGAGAGTTTGTCTGTCCAGCTTCGGGGAGCTGGGGGCCACGGCTGTGAAGGGGCACTCCGCAGCAGCAGACCCCAACCCACCCAAAGGGAACAGCAGCAACATTCAGCACTGCTACTACCCAGAATGGTCCACCATCCCTTACATGGTAATGCACAAAATGCTCTACCACAGCAGAAAAAATCCACAAACAAACAACATTTAAACGATCTAATTATTGTCACTTAGAATTCAGAAGCTTCAGATCAAAAACAAACAAAAAAAATCACAGCTCCCTCTTTTTCTCCCCATATGTGAACAGAGATGTGTAACGACTCCCTTTCTTCCCCCCACTCCGCTTGCTTCCCGGGGTAACACCGCTCGCACGGGCTTTGCAGCCCCGACAGCCGGCACAGTGGTAGCTCCGCCCGCGCCCCTCCGCCCTGGACACCCAGGGCCACCGCTGTGGCTCCGAACCCGACGGGCTCCCTCTCGGGTCGCCGTGGGCAGAACCCGGCCCTGCCACAGCCTGCCTGGAGAGGGGGCGGCCCCGCGCTGCCGCAGAGGCTGACTGGCGGTGGCCTTTTGTCTCTCCGCAGCCGCCGCCTCGCCCGGTCCGCATAGCCCCGGGGTCACAGCGGCCTCGCCCGTTCCGGCCCGGCGCGGCCAGGGGCAGAGGCGGGGTACAAGGACTCCGGGTGCGATCGGCCCGACCTCGTGGAGCTGCGGCAGAACGCTCGCCTCGGGGCGGGGGCCGTCGAGCCGTGCCGGCCGGCCGGGTCCCCGCGGCCGCAGCCCGTCCGCACGGCGCGGAGCGGAGCGGCGGAGCCCCCTGCTGGCCGTGCGCCGCCACGCCGGGCCGGGCCGAGCCGGCTGAGCGGGGCCACCGCGCGTCTCCGTCCCCGCCCGGCTGGGCGGTGGGAGTCGCAGGCAGATCCCCAGCAGCGGGAAGAGGAAGCAGCGCAAATGCCTGACTGCCCGCACCGCGAGCACTCAGCTTCAGGTGCAGCGCTGCCTCGAGCTGCTTTGTCTTTAGCCCTACAGTGTCACATGGAAGCAGGTAAGGGTTACCTGGAAATGCTGGGGGTCTCAGGTGCTAGGTTAGAGGGAGAATCAGGAGGCTGAAGGGATTCTCTCAGCGGCAGAACCTAAAAAATAAAACGTATGTGGCATAATTTGATATACATCGTGGCTGGCTACTTCTCTTTCCCAGAACATCACCAAGGTGTCCCATCTTGGTCAAGTTCTGGATGTTACTTGGAAACATTTGCCCAAGACACTAACAATCATTTCCCAAGCATGATGCCCACTTCATGGAACGATCAGGATCCATTTAAAAAGCACTTGCTGTCCTGGTCCTACTATTCCCCTTGGAAGGCCGTTTCAGAATCTCATAACTCAGCTTCTTAAGATTTCCAGCCTACATTTATTAAGGGACCCGTTTATATCCATTTGTTCAGATGCCAATTTTGTCCTTGAACTTAATTAGTTCTGATATTTACTCCCCTCACAGTGTACTAATATTCCTTCTCATCATTTCCTTTGTTCAAATCAAGCTTTTTAGTCTTGTCTCATAAGATAGAATCTTCATTTCCCTGATTATCCCAATATCCTAGCAACTTACTTATGAAAACTGGGTCGTGCCCAACACCCAGAAAATACGGGTTTCAGAGGGGTTCATTATATTCCATCCTTTTGCAGCTTGACCAAGACATGAGCAGGGGGAAGGATTAGCATAAGGTCAGACAAACCACAATTCTCCTGACTTCAAGCTCTCCCACAATCTGTCAGGAACATGAGTTCTGAAGGGTCTGTGGTTTGTAACTTGGCTTTACATCAATGCACATTTATACATCTATAGATCATCTTCTGGAGAGGAAGGATGGCCTTGGAGTTACGAGGGTACGTCAGAAATCTGGAGGTTTGAGTTTAAACCCAGGTCTGCCGTGGGCAACAGAAGTAACTTTGGCAAGTCCCTAAATCTTCTGCTACATTTCCCTAATTCTAGAAGAGAGACAGTAACAATCCTGTCCTCACCTCTTCTCCCCAGCACACCTGCCTGCCCTGTGTGTTGGCAGTCCAGGTGCCTCCTTTTCCCTGTGCCCACCACCCTGAAGTGCAAATTCATCCAAGCTCTTATGCTGATAGTTAAAAATAGCCACCACCCTTATAGATTTTTTTAATTAAGCTGCAGCCAGTGGCCAACAGTGGAGTCAGACACATTAACTGCAAAGCTGTACCCTGACTCCTGATTCTCAAGTCTTTGCCTGGCTGACGACAAAGTCAAAGCTGTATTATTATTATACATTATTTAAACATTTGTACAGTTTGACACATTTTCTCTGCCAGTTTTCATTTCAAATGGCAATTTTTGATCAGCTAATACAGCACAGAAACTGGGCCAGAAATGGACAGACCCTCAGCTCGGGTGGTCACGGCAGTAACAGACACTGCCATCATCCTTCCACCACAGCCAGGGCCTGGGAGGCCGGGTCTGAGCACAGAGACAGAGAGCACTCTGCTAAGCTGAGGTGAAGCAATGATATTTATGGGAGTAATTATCACAGAGAAAAACTGGAAAAATATGATTACAGCAAATTGTAACTCTCTCCAATATGTTCTTCGTTGTTAGAAATAGCTCAGCTGAGACCAAACCAATATGAACAACAGCCCGGGAGCACCAGACACAGGTTCTCTGGAGACTGATACGACCAGAGCCTGAGAGGAGGGCAGGATCCAGCTCCAGTGTGCTGGGGAGTAAAGTGTTACAGCCTGTGCCTCTTCCCAGCCCTTCTTGTTGGGTGAAGCCAAGCCAACAAAGGGAACATGATCCACCTGCTGCTGGACACACCAACCGGGGTTGCTTGTGGCTGATTTCTGGCATACTTCCATGACAGAACAGTTTGCATGCTTTATGCATCTTGCAATTGGTGTCTATCAGTTTTTACAGGCAATAACCAACCTCATGTAAAACCCAAAACCTCATTTAATAAAGAGTGAACTGTTCTCATTGAAATGTACCTACCCCATGGATCAGATGCATCAAAGAAGTCCTTCAGTCATCTCAAGAGCTCTGTAGGTGATGTTGCTGCTCTCAAACAGTCTGTGAGAAGAATTATAAATGGTATTTACCTTTTAATTAAACAAAACATCTTGCAAATTAAACACATGTTCATGCACATCAAAATTTAGTTAGCATCCATTTTTATTGTGCATCCTATGGCTCTCTGACAGTCTATTGAGTCCACAGCCAAATCTGAACACACATTGCTTGTTCCCTTTTCCCTTACATTCTGGTCATCATGCGCAAGATTTTATCACATATGAGGGGAAAAATCCTTCTGTAATTGACTGAAAATACTTAAGCAGACTCCTGCTTAATATTCTTGTTGCTTAAAAAATATATAAATATATATATATATTGGTGTGTCCTGGCAGTGGCAGAGAATCAGTTTTGGACACTTGTGTGACATACATCTTATTATCTTATGTAGAAAATTTGACAGTGAATGACAGAACACCTTAGAGGGATTTAAGAAGATGATAAAGGCAACAGCTTTCACATGAATACAGAATCTAGTTCCTAACAGTTACAAGCTTTTTTTACATGCATCCTTGTAATTTGACATTTATAATTCACTGTAGTGCTGGATCTCTGTCATTTTCTCACTGCCAGGTTCTCTATATGTGGATGTACATGTCCTTTCTAATTAGTATATGTATTTGATCCTTTAATAGCATCCTCTCTCCACCTTATTATGCAGTTACACAGTTATCTGCTCTGTACCAACAAATACTTTTAGTTAAACAGAAACAGATCTTCATTGCCCTCTCTTTAAACAAGTGTTCAGATCTCTCTCTCTCTCTCTTTTTTTTTTTTTTTTTTTTTTTTTTGGGTCTATAAAACAATTTAATCTCAAGAAAATCAGTAAATCATAAAGGATTTCCTTCTAGGTAAAAATAAATAACTTGTGGAGGAACATTGACAGGTACACTCTTTGCTGGGTAAGGAGCTGGCTGGAAGGCCGGGCTCAGAGAGTGGTGGTGAATGGTGTTAAATCCAGCTGGTGACCGGTCACGAGTGGTGTTCCCCAGGGGTCGGTGCTGGGGCCTGTCCTCTTCAATAGCTTTATTGATGACCTGGATGAGGGCATTGAGAGCACTCTCAGTAAGTTTGCAGACGACACCAAGCTGGCAGGAATTGTCGATCTGCCTGGGGGTAGCAAGGCCCTGCAGAGGGATCTGGACAGGCTGGATCTCTGGGCTGAAGCCAATGGGATGAGGTTCAACAAGACCAAGTGCCGGGTCCTGCACTTTGGCCACAACAACCCCAGGCAATGCTACAGGCTTGGGGCAGAGTGGCTGGAAGGTTGTGTGGAGGAAACGGACCTGGGGGTATTGGTCGATGCTTGGCTGAGCATGAGCCAGCAGTGTGCCCAGGTGGCCAAGAAGGCCAATGGCATCCTGGCTTGTATCAGAAACAGTGTTGCCAGCAGGAGTAGGGAAGTCATTGTCCCTCTGTACTCAGCCCTGGTGAGGCCCCACCTCAAATACTGTGTCCAGTTTTGGGCCCCTCACTGCAAAAAAGACATTGAGGCCCTGGAGCGTGTTCAGAGGAGGGCGATGAAGCTGGTGAGGGGTCTGGAGCACAGGCCTTATGAGGAGCGGCTGAGGGAGCTGGGATTGTTCAGTCTGGAGAAGAGGAGGCTCAGGGGAGACCTTATCGCTCTCTATAACTGCCTGAAGGGAGGTTGTCGTGAGCTGGGGGTCGGCCTCTTCTCTCTTGTAACTAGTGACAGGATGAGGGGGAATGGCCTCAAGTTGTGCCAGGGGAGATTTAGGCTGGACATTAGGAAACACTACTTTTCTGAAAGAGCGGTCAGGCACTGGAATGGGCTGCCCAGGGAGGTGGTTGAGTCACCGTCCCTGGAGGTGTTCAAAAAACAATTACATATAGCATTGAGAGACATGGTTTAGTGGGGTTGTTGGTGGTAGGTGGATAGTTGGACTGGATGATCTTGTAGGTCTTTTCCAACCTAGCTAATTCTATGATTCTATGATTAACTTTCTGTCCATCCATCTATGTATCGCATGCATCTCTTATTGTACATACCACTCCCTCACAGAGAGCTCCAAAGACCCCTCTGGAGGCACAGATGACATTGCAGTACCAGTGACACTCCTCTACCAGGAGTACCAGCACAGACTTCCCCCAGAGCAGTTCCACACCACAAGCAGTGAGGAAGCTGTGGAGCAGGGTCACCACAGGGCCCCAAGAGCCTGGGGACACACTCTGGGCAGAGAATGGGTTGTGCTGTAGGCCCCTGGCCCAGGGCTGGCCTCCCACCGCTACTTCCTTGTTGAGCTTTGGCAACAGAATTGGTGCCAAGCAGTTCGCAGTATTCCAGTTTATTAGGCAACTTAGTTGAGATTTAATGCAGCAGAATGAAAGCCTTTCAGTGTCACGTTGAAATGGGCTGTGAAGTGCATACCTTCTAGGAACAGTCATACTGATGCTCAAGTCAAAGTAAGTGCTTATTCCAAGAGTTTTAAATATTATGGCTCGATGTTTGATGTTGGAGATATTCAAGTGTGTAAAGCAAGGAACAAAATAGAATGAGTTGTACTTACTTGTATGGTCATGTTAAAACGTCACCTTTACTGGTATTTTAAAAAGATAAGATAGGAATGAATTCAAAGCAAACTTTTCTCAATTTTCTGCAGTTCAGAGGTAAACACATTAAAACTGACAACCATTTTAAATGTTCGCATTGTGATCTCTGGCTTTGACAGATACCAGAATTTAGGACCAGTATGGAAAGATTCACCCAGACCATTAGAAGAGTGCACAACAGAGATAAAGGCTACTTTCAGGAGTCTGGACATGGCTGTGTGTCCCTTGTTTACACCATTCAGACAGTTACAATTGCTGCCAGTGCAGGCTTGGACCCATGGTCCTGACACTGCCTGCCCTAGCCCATTGCTGTCCATCAGGAAGCTGCACTGGTGCTGCCACATCCCCACCCGCTGCTGGCACAGAGCTCCTGATGGGGACAGGGACCTGTCCAGGCCAGCAGTGGCCACAGAGATCAATCACTACTTCTGCTGCTGTGCAAAATGCATCTGGGCATCAGCTGAGAAATCTGAAGTATTTTTTCCTTAGGTCAAATTATTGGTGCGTGACATTCCACACGGTTTACACCAGGTTAACACAAGAAGTGGAGGAGGTCTGCTTTGGTTTCGGAGCTCACTGGTCTGAGCGCCTTACCCAAATGACCTCAGTGGTGCTGGTTTGAGGTTTATCTCCTTGTATCACTTCAAATATCTTCCAAAATATCCTGGGTCATAGTGGCACCCACTGAAAAAGATAAAATGATGAAAAGCTGCTCTGGAAAATACAATCAAATGGCATCAGAATGCTTTAATTACCAAGTGCAGTGGAAGTGACTCAGTTATTTATGGATTTAAAATAAAAATATATATGCATTTGTTTTTTATTTATATTCTCAGTATATTTTTATGTTAATCGTGAAGAACCACAATAGAAATTCCAGCTCTCCTTTAATTTCTTACTTGATAAAGCCTCCCATTCAGGCAGCAAGTATTTCCAGCAAGCAGAAAACGATTCAGGATTTCAGAATCCACTGCCTGGGTCAGAGAGCATTTTGGAAACAGCACAAGTATGTGAAGCTTCTGGATTTTTTCCTGTGGCAATTGAATATGAGTTGGAGTGTTTCCAGAGCCAGGAAGAACAACGCCTTGCCCCGGCTGTGCTTACAGAGGGGTTCTGCGTGGTGTTGAGAATCTATCTCCTTTTTGACAGTTTCAAGTATAAGAGTTTGTGAAACATAACAAGGAAGGTACGAAGTTTGCCACGAATGTCATGGGGATGCTGTGTGCCCGAAGGCAGGCAGCTGCAGTGCTGCGAGTGGGAGGGCTGCAGGAGCATGCTCACTAGCATGAGTGTATACTGCATTCTCTTTGATATATATCTTCTATTTTCTGATCCCATTACTTCAGATTAGCTGTAAGTCTTATATCTAAACATTCAGTCCGAAGGGAAAGTCTCTATTTACAGGCTGGATTAAGAGCTTTAACAAAAGGATCGTCAGAAAGTGATTCATTTACAACATAAAAAAGGACCGCTTTGTATTTTATCACTTGCCAGCGTCTTCCAAATCATGTTCTTCTCTTCTTCTCCCACCCAAATGCAACAGAGGCAGAGAAGTTCCCATCTGACTGCACAGCTGTGGGAAGCACAGCATGCCTCTGCCCCTCGCTGCCTGCCAGGGCTCTCCTGCTCCCACCTGGGCTGCTGGAAGCATGTGGGCAGCCCGGCACTGCCTTGCCAGTCCTTTTTTTGCCCCACCACTTCGGGGCTAACCAAAAGTTACAGCATGTTACTGAGGGCATCATCCAAATGCTTCCTGAGTGCTGACAGGCTTAGGGGCATCAACTGCCTTGCTAGGAAGCCTGTTCCTGACCGCAGTCACAGCACAGAAATTTTCCTAATATCCCAAGCCTCCAGTCTGAACCTCCCTCAATGCGGTCTTGTGCTATTCTCACATGTCCTATCAAATTGTGCTTAATACTAGTTAGCAGCGTGTAAAAATGAACTTCCACAGAGAAGACGTGAGTGCTATAACTGAACTGGGGAAAGCAGTAGGAAAGCAAAAGATTACTTGTTGAGTCTTTACCCAGGCTAATTCCCAGCATGGCTCAGGTCTGCTAGGTTTGGTCTAAATGAGATTATGAAATAATTTCTTATTAACTTCCATTCCCTGTACCTGCCCCAGGAACGTGCAGTGCCTGCGGCTGGCCCATCAAGGCCCAGCTCCTGCATCAGGGAGCCATGAGCCCTGTGTCACAGCAGCTCATCTCACTGCAGCTACACACCCAGAAGGGAAGCACTGTGGGACATGCACACCCAAAGAAGAGCCCCTGTTAGAAGCATTTAGTACAGAAAGCAGATGCACAGAACTACTCTATGGCATCCTACACAGAGCTCCAAAGCCCCATGTCTCACACACACCTGCTGTATCTCCTTACAACTCAAACCCACAGCTCGTCTCATCAACCCCAGCACCTTACGTCCCCCTCCTGGTAAAACTCTGCTGCTCCAGACCCCATCTCACCAGGCACAATTGGTCTGAGTGGCTTGGAGCCTCCTGGCCTCGTTACTGTGAGTGTTAACCCAAGGCACCTGTGTAGGAGCCACTCAGGGTGGAAGATGATTTAATGATTCTACAATTGATTCTATGATCCTCATTGCCCCTGTTCTGGAGGTGGATAATGCCATTCTGACATCTTAGGGTGTCTTCATCCAAACAGACACTCACATGCTGAAAGAGTTAATTGTGTCAACCAGCATTTTTCAGTAATGTGTCAATGTGGGCAGTATGGTTTCAATGGCATTCATTTCTCATGAGTGCCTGTTTGGTTTATCCTACTTTTATATTCATGATTAAAAGAATTACCAGATCCAAAAGCTGAAGGAAATTTCTCCCATATTTTCCCATACATTTTCCTCAATTCATCATGACACTGGCAAGAGTTATTGAGGTGTCTTGCTCCTACCTGTGAAGTGGGGCTTCAGCAAGCCATGCACGTTTTCCATCTAAGGCTCCTCACAGGAGCCAGCACATGGCTGCTGATTTTATTCCCACCTAAACTCTTTTAATGGCTGCTGCTGATTTCAGTCTCTTGTTCTCTATCTCCTTTGGCATGAGGCTTTGAGAAGTGGTGCACAGCAGGTGCTCGGCATTCTGGCACACCTGGCTGTGGTGGAGGGAGCTGGCTTTGGGGTTCAGCTCATGTTGTCCGCTGGGTCCTCTCCCAGCCTCCAGTTGAGCTCTTGCAACATCTCCACTTATTGCGGCAGGAGCTGTATCAGCCCAGGTTGAAAGCATCTCTTGCCTTGTGCTTTCCTCCATCCAAGCACGAAGAGCTACAAGACCAGTGGTTGCTCCGTTCCCAGAAACAATAACAGAAATCCTTCATTTTGTTGTACTTTTCCACTCAATGTGAGTTCTTTTAATATGCTGCATAGTTTCTCCTTTTCTTAAAAGTCTCTTGCCTTTTTGCAGAGCAAGAGAAACCATTAGTGCTTCTAAGTGGTCACAGGCAATGCAAAACAAGGTAGTGTATTCCACATTAAATCAGCATAATAGTGAGGGATGAATACAATCTACCCAATAGATATTTTATCATGAAAATTATTAAAATTCATAGCTCAGAGGTGTGAATGCTTCTTTAAGAAAGGTACTTATGTTATCCCCAAAATAGCACTAGTACCATGTGATGATCCAGTTGCTATGGTTACCACAAATTTGTTATTTAATAGCAAAGAAAATAGATGCACAAAACATGCTAATTATAACTGGTACAAATTTTTCTAAATGTTTTATATGAATATGCATGTGTGTTTAATGCATAAGGAATAGGAATGCCCTTTTTCAAATAATTCTGCAAGTTTTTAGAAACATTTCAGTAGCTAGCTGAGAAGTGCATTGTGTGCCTCTGAGCAGAGGGAAAGGAGGCTGAAAATTTGAAGATGGGCAATTTGCGTAAAACAATGCAGTTTTGTATTCAAATAGCAAGATAATCCAGAAAACCAAAGATGTTTAAATTTGTTGAGCCCTTGTACTTTCCTGGTGGCATTTGCTTTGTTTCTTCCTCTGCTTCTCACTGTGCTTTAAGAGTTTCCCTTCTGGTTGGAAGTCTCTGGGAAACAACTGTAGGAAGGGTTGAAGCGAAGTTATTAAATGTTGTTGTTAATACAACCCAAACACAGAGATTGAGGTGTTCCAGTCACCATCAGATCCAACCCTGCTTGAGGCTGCTGCACCCCACCTCCAGACGGTGCCCTCGGTGTGCTGGGCCTGGGCATGTCCTGCCTGTGGGGACAGTCCTGCTGCAGCCTCAGGGTCCCCCCCAGGCCAGCAGCTCAGGGACATTTTCAGCACAAAGTGGTGCTACCTTCAGACCCGTGCGTATGGCAAAGAGGAATACATCGGGCTGGTGCCAGGTGTGGGAAAGGGGGATTCATCCACACTGGAAGGGGCAGGTATGAGAACAGATCTCTCATAATTCCCCTTTCCTCTCTATTCTCCACCAGATGTTCCCAGAGATATGTCTGGGGGACGTGGTGTGTGCAGCACCATAAGTGCTGGAGCTGCAAAACATGGCAAGGCTAATACAGTGCCAGGAAGGGCCAGGAGAAACATCAGTCGTTCCCCTCTCCAGTCCTTGGACATGCTGAAAAGACTCTCGATCCGAGCCCCCCATTAAACAACCTCACACCTGCAAGCTGAGGGGCTGGTACTGGGCTGCTCACCTGTGTTCAGCCATGCCATGCCATGCCGTTCTGTGCTCTCACTGGCGAGCTCCTGGATCCTCCTGGGGACAGGAGATGGAGCACACCCCAGGGCAGCAGCATCATCATGTAGCAGACCCTGCTGCACTCAAGGGCTGCTGCAGAAAATGTCATTGCTGTCACCAGGAATCAGGCTCTCTTCGCTTTCACAGGATTTCAGCTCTTCTTGTTGTGACGATGCCACAACTGCGGGCAGAATTCAAGTCGTGTGCCCATGTTTCACTGCCAAATGACCACACATATTGGCATGGATACTGAAGACACTCGTTTATGCCACTGGTTTTTCACTTTCGCACCCAGAACACATGCTGGCTGGTTGCTACATTTTGGATGATGCAGTGTGTCAGTGGTGCCGCCCGGAAAAACATTCTCTGTAGCTTGCTGTCATGTCATGATTGATATCGTCTGTAACAAGATAAAATGTTATGGTACTGTAATTCTGTCTGATGCAAGGTAGTCTTTGATCTTTACCATTTTGTGATGATTATAATATATACTTAGTTTGATAAATAATACCCTTTCACTGGAGACACAAAAAGTGGAAGGAAAATTGGCATCTGAAGTTTTGAAACTTCCCCGGTAAGGATGCTGGTGCTTTTAAAGTGAAAGGCTAAATAACAGGGAGACAGTCCCACTCACCTTGCTAGGAGTAGACATAAGAGTCATTTTCTTGATTTTGCTCTGTATTTTAATTTGAACAGTTACTTGAACCATGGGAAAAAATGAGCAAAAATCAGCACCACAGCCATCAGAAAGTGTTCTCATCAGGTAATCATTTATTAAAACATTTCAACCAGGTGGTATATATACGATTGTCATCAGAACACAACAGGGAAATATGTGCTCCCATCTGCACAAGCAAGCCAGCAGCAGTCCCTGCATGTCCTCTGCCACCAGAGCAGCCTGTGCCCAGCACAAGGACCTCAGCAGAGCCCCATGGCCAGAATAGAGCACCCAGCAGGGCCCTGTGCCCAGCGTAGGGCACCCAGGAGGGCCCACGATCTCACCACAAATGTGAAAAGGCAGTGCAGCAGGACACAGCCCCGCAACTGCCTCCAAGCTGAGGGACTCATGGCAACCTGTCAGGCACCACCAGCACCCTGGGCCACAGCTGGCAGTGTGGTTGGGCTCTGCCAGGAGCCTGCAGCCCTCACGGCAGTCCCACTGACAGCTGGGCTCAGGTTTCGGCAGGGCCATGCCAGCACTGTCTCAAGGGGACAGCCGTGTGCTGGCAGTGCGTTTCGGCATCAGAGGGTGCTCTGCCAAATCCTGAAAGATTCCGCATGGCAAGAGTAGGGTGTAACTCCAAGGCTGTGATTGTTTTCCATGTAAATGTCTGTTTTGGTTTGTGCTTAAATGATTATCTGTCATTGATTTGTGTGCCTAACTACTACTGCTTCAAGCTGTTTTCAATTATTCTGTTCTCAATACGCTGCAATCCCAAGGATTAGCAATACTGAGTGCCACAAACCACCTTGCAGCAACAGAGCCATAAACTGAAGAGGCTAGAAAGGATTTTAATGGGAGATTAAAGGCAGAAGTGACTCACAGAATGGCAGCAGGGAGGGAGCGCGCTGCCTGGCTGCAGCAGGGCTGCTCTGTGGGCCCTCAGAGTGCCCTGAAGATCCCAGGTTAATATAATAATTCTTTCCTTATCATGCAGATTGCTGGTAATGATTTCATAATTAGGGATGTGTTTAAAAGAGGGCTTGAAGTGAAGCATATGCTCTTGCTTTGCTCTAGGAGGTGGAGAACTGCAGTGTAGCATTGTGCAGGGCTTATTTCCTTGCCTGCTGAATTTTCCATGTAAGTTTTATCTGCTTTCTCTCTGTGTATTTTTAACTGAAAATCTGTACCTTTGGAGAAAGCTGTATTTCCCTTTGGCAGCCCTCTTTTACCAGAGCTGGTGTTTTAAAAGTAAACAATGTTCATCTACACCAAAGCTGATGAATTGAGCTGGAAGGGGCTGCTGCACTGAAAAGTGGCACCTTTTTCCTTATTCAAGTTGCCTTTAAAGTTGATGTTAATGCATTGCACTCCCTGCCCTGTTGTACAAGGGTTGCACACACACAAATGTGGTGGTGCACAGGAATGGTGGGGGCCCTGTGCCACTGCGATGGGTGCCTGTAGCTGGTGCAAGCTAAGCTGTCCCTTGGTGGTGCCAGGTCTTTGCAGTTCCGTACTGCTGGTTTCTGCCAGGTTCAGTCTGTTGGGGGGGACAACCTGGCCTCCAGGCCCTCTCACTTGGGTTACACACCGTACTGCTGTGATGAGCTGCCTTAGGATTTACCTGTTTATAACATCAGTAGGCTTTTTTAGCTATGGGGCGCTGAGGGGGCTTCACTGTTTCTCCTCACCTAGACAAGTAAAAGTCTCCCTATGCTTTGTCTATGTTCCTAATTGTTGCAAAGTGATCAGCTATGTACTCTCATGAAGTAGTCATTTGTGACAGTATCCATCAGTTGGGAAAATGCTGCTACTACTGAATTTCTAAGAATTGCCATTAATATTCTGACTTTGAACCAATTTAAATATTTGAACTTTCTGAGAGCATCATTGAGTTGAATAGCATGGAGAAGCGCACTCGGATTAAATCCTCTCTGGATTTTATGAATACAGAGAGTAGGAAGAGAGAGAAGTTATTTGTCTGACATATATATACGTTTATAGCAGATAAAATCAAATCTGTTATCACTATGCACTTTGCTATGTATATTTTAAAACATTATGTGTGGATGGGTACATACACATTACTAGTTTACAAGAGATACCATCATTAATTTCCACATCACTATACGTTTTCATGATTCTTTTAACCTTTTCGTATTAAGTAAAATAGCAACTAAAGCACTCATTTATGTCCTTGGAAGTACCACACTTGCACACAATTCCTGTCAGGAAGGCAGGAAATGCCCCTGCAGGGAAGGGGAAGTCTCAGCCAGCCCCAGCCTGAGTTTGCAACAGGAGCTTTTGGGTGTCAGAAATCTGATGGCAGAACTGAGCGGTAACTGGCGACAGCTGGCTTACCTTGAATGAGAAACTTTCTATTTGTTTTTCTAGGCCAGCATTCAAAAATCTGTCAGATCACTTTAAGGTGTTGCATTTTGAGCAACTTCAGGCAAAATAAGCAAGTCCCCAAAGCAAAGCTAAACTCTAAGTATCCCGGTACTGAATCTATAAGATCAATAAAAACACGAGGGATGTCAGCAGTAGCTTTTGCAGAACACAAAGTCATTGAGTCTCAGGCAAAGCATCTATATTACAGGGCTTTTCCCATGGTACACCATACCCTTATAATCAGTCTGCAATCTGTCCTCTAACTTTCAATAATATTAAGCTGCAACAAAGCTCACCCAAATGAAAATGAAAGATGTACTCACAAAGGACTGAGTGTCCTCATGGGACAGTGCTAGAAATCATGGTGTGAGACAGGACTTCTATTCTCATACTCTTCCGTTGATGTATCAGAGGGATAGCTGAAAACTATTTTCCAAAAAAAGACAGCCAATCCCAGCTGCATTTCAATTATCCAGGTTCAACATACTGCTGTATTTAAACCAAGAGAAACCCAGAAGCAATTAGTTAGAAGGAAACAGCTGAATAACTCAGGGGGATGTTGGAACTCCATCTGCAGGAGGAATTGCCGAAGTAGCATCACTTGCTTGTGTTCTCCAAACCAGTGTCAAGCCTTGAGTATCACCGTGTTCAGAACAGCAAATGCTACTGCAGCATGGGAGGTGGCGAGCCCATGGAGCCAGAGGGCATTTTCCTGAAACAACACGGCTATGGATTGCTTAGAGTTGTCATGAAAAGGTCAGAAGCATCTCAGACATGCACAAGTACACATGTCCCATGAGAACAGGGTGCTTTTCTCTCAGAGGTATTTATTTGTAGGACAATACTTGTTTGAGAAAACTCTTGAATCGAATGAACAATTTACAAAGCAAAAACTTTTGTTTTACTGAATGCTTCATCACAGGAAAGTCATAGTCTCCTCACCTTATCACAGAGCTCCACTGCAGTAATAGCCACAGGGCTGTTAGATAGCTGTCTCCTGCGATACACTATAATGGGTGTCATTCCTTTTTAGTAAGTCCAAACAAAACAGTTAATAAATCCTCAGGGCCTCCTATCGTTACATCTATAACTCTTGGCTTTCACTTCCTCAGTGGCGTTGATCTTCTCGAAACTTGTGGCATTCTCATAATTCTCTTTAAATAACGAGCTGTGTTTCGGGCTCTCATTCAGCACCGATGTGAGTTTTCTGCACGTTTGACTGCGCAGTGTCTGCTGATGAGTCACATCTGATTTACACCCAGATAAACTAAATCATCCCTGGTGACATGTGGCTGAGCTCAACACCCTCTGATCCTCTGATGGTGCCGGCGTGGTTTTCTATCGCTATCGGTTTGTAGGATGTCACCCCACTTTGGGTCTCCATGGAGACTGCTCTGAGATGCAGGAATCCCCCACCTATTGGCTCCTAACTGGACCTCCTGGGCCCAGGACTTCTCATCAGGGACAGGGGGACACTGTAAGAAATGGAGACCTTTGCCATGGTGTAGAGGAAGTTATCTGGGTGAAGATAGTTCTTACACATCTGTGCTGTGAAGGAATCTTTCACAGTAATTTCTCCTTTCTCTCTTTGGCAACTTTTAACACTTTTCTCTTGCTGCTTTCTGGTGACACTGCAAAACATCCACAAGAAAGTACATTCTTCTAGCAAAGTAAAATAGCAAATTGGTATATTTTAAGCAGAAATCTTATTTATGTCCTTGCAAGAACTGGCCAAACCCCAGAACATGAACAGTGACTCGTGGGAAAGGCAGCTATTTCAGACCCACCATAAATGAGAGCACAAAGTCACATCTCAAAATGTGCGAGAATAGAAGGAAGTTTTAAAATGTAACTTTGATCTGACTTATATTTTTAATAATGTAAACCCGAGATTTTCTCCAGTGCCACACTGACAGCAGGTGAGGCTCACTATAGGGGTTCAGAGACCCTCCCCAGCCACCCTTGTCACAGCTCCACCACCAACACCATGGACTCTGAGTCCGGCTGGGCCTGGCCCTCAGAGTAAGCTCAATGATCCCTGTTGGCGTTAAGTTCAGTTTTTGTTAGAGTGGGCCAGTTTGCTGGCTGGACACTGAAGCTCCAGCTGCTGGAGGGGACAAGGGCCTTCTGACACATGTCATGCGATGAATGAGTCTCCCTGGCAAATTTCGTAGGCTATACCACACAACAGCAGAACTTTTCTGTGAATTCACTTTACATCTGTAACGCAACCGGTCATGTCAGATCTTATCTTTAGGGTGAAAAAAAAAAACATTTGAAATCCTATTTTCTAGATCAAAGCCTCTCTTGCTTGTTTGTAATTAAACACTTTGGCTCTTACCTTAGTTTCCTGTTCAGATTATCCAAGAATTCAAGTGTTTCATTACAACAGAAGAAGAAGTAGCTTTGATCTAGAAAATAATTTGTACTTAATAGCTGGCAAAGTTAATCATTCAAATAACAATAATAATATAGACATTGAATACACTAAAATAGCAGAATATTAAATAAGCCATAAAAAGGCATGACCTGATATATGTCGTGCCATATTCTCATACTGACGATATTAATAAAGAATAGTGGTTTATATTATCATGTGTTTGTTTCATGTGCGAGTATAAAGGACTTCTGCTCTAGGAGGCCTAACTGGGGGCTGACTCTCAAAGCACTAGGCAAAATAAAAGGACGGTACCTGCTGGAGCGGTGGACAGAAAATGGGAGCATGATGGGCTAACAAAAGTGTATTTCCAGTATTATTTTAAGAGGGCACCAAAAGGCAAAGGCTGCATTTGTTAAGGCCTGATTAAAAAAGGTGACATTCTAATCAAGGCACGGATGAGAAGAGTCTAGACAAGGGTCTTTGTCTTGGTTCTGACCAGGAGAGGCTCCCTCTTAGAGACGCTAAGCAGGAGGGGTCTGTGGGATTATGCCATAGCTGGGACACATGGACCGGGGAGAAGGGTCTGAGTTAAAGCTGACACACAAATTATGGGTCTGAATGACAGGCAGGATGGCGAGGATGTCCACAGTGATCAAAGAGGGGAGTAGCAGGGAAGACATGATGTGGGGAAGATTACAAGGTCTGTCTCATTCACGTTGAGTCTGAGTTGACAGACAGTCATCTACAAGAGATGTCAAGAAAGCAAGACCAGAGCTGAGCTGGACAGAGGAGACAGATTGTGAGCACAGGTGGATCTGCCACTGTCTGCACACTAGTGGTACTTGAGTTTGTGTTTGCAGGTGAAATTACCCAGAGATGTGGAAAGGTGCAGAAAGAGGAGGCAAAGAGGGCAAGGTTCCATGCAATCACCACAAAAAATGTCTGCTGGTGACATATTTTGAAATGAGGTTAGAGCAATAAATACACAAGGACTTTAATGTCAAAATTGCTTTTAGCTTGCAATTTCGTTTTACCAAATAGAACTTCCCAAATAAATAATTTGAAAAATATTTTTTTAAATGTCATCAAAATTAATGTAATTTCATGTACATAGCAATTTTAGCAAAAAATATCTTTTGCAGGGGAAAAAATGTTTAAACAACAAAAAACAAAATTCAGAGCAGCTTGCTTTTAACTCTAAATGTAGCATCTTCTACTGTCAAGCAACATATTTCATTATCTTCTTCATGTCTCAAACTGCATTAAAAAGAGTAGAGAGGTTTTGCTGATTCTGTTGTAATCAATCCTGTCAGAGTTGTTATTGGATTTATCTTGGAACCTGAACAGCAGCATTTTTCATTGTTGTTTTAGATTTTCTTTGCGATTGTACAACTAACATGGTTAAGAATATAAGAAAATCTAAAATATGCTAATCCGAACAAATAAAATTGCTAAACGACTATAAAATTACCCATGAAGCCTCCTTGGCTCCGAATAAACATCCATGACTCTTATTTAGTGGACTTTAATGAAATGCAGGGCTATCCAGGTATGAATTAATTCTAGAATTATGTCAGGGTGAAGCAGTCTCATATTTACCTGCCTTCATTTGGCATAAAGGTGTTTAAACATTTATCAAAATAAAAGCATACAGGCATAGCAGAGCCAAGTGGCGTCAGGAATGAAATCGGGCAAAATTCTGATGCTGCAGAAAAAGCAGCCCCACAAGGAGCCTCACACGTGCCTCAGCCTGCCTGAGCCCTGCATAAAACCACTCAGCTGATGCACAGCGGTGTTTATAAATCATGAGCACATCTCGGAGCTTTCAGTGCAGCGCGGACAATAAAAGGGAATTAAGATGCTTAATGAGGTGAGGTACTTCCTACAAATGGCAGTCTGTCTTTCCTTCTTTCTCATACTCTTTGAGATATCATTTTATTTCTTTTTCTGCCTCTCATCGTTTCTCTTGCTAACAAGGAGCTCAGCTTCTCCTTGGCAAGAATGTGATTAGCTGCAGCACTAGGCGCACACAGACAGTCTGTATTCCCATTCCCAGAGTGTGGATGCGTCCTTCACACCCCAAACTGCTGCTGCCCCCATTGCACAGGTCAGCAGACGCACCCCAGTGCTCAGCCCATGGGGACTGGGGCTCTGATTGCCCTTGCCCGCAGGCACTGGGGGATGCCCCATGCCACTGCACACTGCTGTGACACATAACATCATGCAACTTGCATCAGAAATAACATGACAAAATAAAACTGAATTACCACTCTAGGATGCAGCTTGCTGGAGCATTAATATGTTGCTTGGCCTATTGAAGTCATTTAGCCTTCACAGTCACAGCTCACAATGCAACCAATGTATTATTAATGTCCCAGCAAAGCATACCCCATTGTGTCTTAATGCTACAGCATAAGATGCCTGCAAAGGCAACAGCTATGTAAGGCAGGGAGTGGTGCCTGCTAGGCAGATGGATGGAGGGACGCGATGGCATCGCCTTTGGCTCCAGCAGTCTCAGGGATGCCTCAGTAGTGTTTCCCCCTGTATCCTTCTGCAGAGGATTTTTTCCCAAGCATTTCTAAACATCTATTATTTATAAAGTGCTGTTGCTCTGTGTGGTGCTTCATGGGCAAGAAAGGAAATGCATCCTGCCCTGAGGAGTCTGCAGGGGCTTGCTGGCAGTGCCATGGCCATGCAGGCAGGGCAGGCATGGCTCCCTCCTGCCTGCAGCCCCTACCTCATTGCGCCCATCTTCCCACTGCAGCCCTATCAGGGAAGCGCCCAAATAAACCCTGTTGTGCTGGACTGCTGCCACTTTCACGCTGCTTGTGCAGAGCCTATACCTCAGAGAAGCTGTGCCTCTCCAAACCAAGAGCGCAGGTAACCCACATCCTCACACAACATGCTGCTACATAGTTCCCCCAAAAAGCAGCCACGGGTCCAGCTACCTCCATGGGCACCTGGAGCTGGTGCCAGGTGGATGGAGGGAACTGGGTGTAGGGAGAGCAAAAAGCAGTAGGGCTGTGCAGTGGGAGAGCACTGTGTGCACTGCCCAATACACAAACAGCCCACACACACCTGAATCAAAGCCTCCTTTGTAAATAACCCCTGGGAAGGAGATCTCCACAAAAGATCTAAAGCAAACCTCACACAGGCCAGGCACTCCTGTTCCATCAACAGAGTATTTCCATTGGTTGGAGATGGGTCATAGGCATACCCAGAATGACCCAGGTAAACCTTGTGGAGATGTCTGACACTCTGAATCAGGAGGTGGTGACAACCCAGTATGGAGACCAACTTCAACCTGAAGGAGCTGATCTTCCAGGAAAAAAAAAAGCAAAATGCAAGAAAAGAGATGAGACAGATGAATAGTGTTTGGGGGCAGAGTTGAAAAAAATGAGAGTCCAAACACTGAGCACATAACCACGCTGGGCAGAGCTGAGAAATGACAAAAGGTTTAGTTCAGGGACTGAAGAATCTGTGGGGTAGAACTACTTCAGATCAGTTGCATCTTGTAATTCAACCCAAGGCAGAATGTTGCTTCAAGCTTGGGTATTTTAATCCTTTCCTATAATTTTTCTCCTCTTGTGGTTCAGTTTGTAATTGAGAAATGCATTTCAAGGCAGAGGAGTCAAAAGGCTCGTTTTTTGAAGTATCAGAGTGAATCGTCTCAAGGTTTTCAACATCTCTTGCCACCTGCCACTTCCCTGATATCTTTTCATTGGCTGAAAATTTATTGAGCCTGACCTGATTTGTTAACGGTTTTGATCCCCCCCCCCAAATTTCTTTTTTCCAGAAAATTTACTGTTTATCACAAAACAAAGTGAATTATTCCCTGCATCCTCTGTGGAGAGACAATGCTGGGGTGAGGATATTGTGGCCAGGTGTGAACATGGGTGGGGAAATTGGTCAGCCTGGATGCTGGTGGGAGAACCCTCCACGGGGAACAGCAGCAAGCAGGGATAGAGCCAGGGGTGGCTGAGGAGGTGCCAGGAGCCTGCTTGTGGGATGGGTTCAAGGGGGCAACTCTGACAGTTGTGGAGGGGAAGGGATGACAGTGGTAGAGCCAGCAGAGGATGAGTGGCTGGGTAAGCGCTTTGGCAGTCAGGAGAGAGAAAGCCCTGAAGCACACAGCAGTTGTAAAGGAAAAACCAGCAAAGGAATGACCTGCTTGGTGAATAAAGCGTGCAGTGAGTACACAGCCCATGCTCCATACTGTAAAAAATGTCGTAAAGCAGCTGCTGAAAGAATGCAATGATTAAATCAATATATTCTTCTCCTATTTCCAAAGCCTTTGCTTTCAGTAGTTTTCTAGTTCAATAATGTATGTGCTGTGACAGATACAGAACAGTCAATATTAACAGCCCCCTCTGGCTGCAGTTAAATTTATTTAAAAATCTCCACATTTTCATATATGAAGTAGATATTAGAAATTGATCAGAGTTTTCAGTGTATTTAAATTAAAACAGCTCCTGTTTTATCAGGCTCTTCTAACCGCTCCAATGGTTAGGGCCATGTCCTTCAGCTGCAGATATAATTGTCCCCTGACAGGTAACCGATTGCTGCATATGCAGACTCTGCATGCAGAAATGAAGACCTCCGCTCTCTGGCTGACCCTCTTCCTCACAGCTCTGCCAAGCCGCTGCATCCTGACACTTTGGCATGGAGCACCACATCAGGGAACAGTGCTCACACTCTCCTGCCGCGTGGCTCAGGCTCCAACGCTATCCTTGGTTATAAAAGACAGATGCGGGATCAGCAGCACGTGTTCATCTTTGCAGCATGTTTGCACGCTTCTCTAGGCTAATCTCTACAAGAATCGAGCTGCTCCTTGCTCAAGCAGTGGTTCGGCAGGCCCACTCCCACCTTCGAGCTTTCCCTCCCGGGGCTGCAGCCCTGGGCAGCACACTGCCTGCAGCTCCTGGGCTGCCAGGACAAGTGGCCAAGATCACTGAACTCTCAGAGTGACAGGTGATCGATATGCCTAACAATTAGTATCAAATATACAGTAAATGATGCATAATATCATTGGTGAAAAATGTTCTATTTAGGCAGAATGTAGATTGATGTCAGAAAATGCTCTTTAGTGTGTGAAATAATCAAGTCAACTGCTTGATGGATGTACTCTATAGTCTATTTACATAGCTCAGATTCAATACACTTACACGATATTTGCATCAGAAACATATCTATAGTCAACCAATGGGGAAGAATACATGATTTTACCAACATGCTTATACATTAATAATATTACTTGGCAATCTGATGTTTCAAGACCCAGGGTGAATTACTTATTAAAAACCCATATACAGCTATCTGTCTTTATCTTTCTTTCTGTGTGAGCCATAATGGCCCTGATTGTTTTCAAAATTACATTTGGCCAGGATATGACTGTTACATGAAACCTCTTAAACCAATATCATTTCCCTCACTGATAAAATACATTATACTGCTGGGTGCATTGAGCCAAACCATTAACGAAGGAAGCTTAACCTAACCTTTGTGCTTTGTGACCAGCTGTTATGGCAAACTAACATTTCAGAAATTGTTTCAAAAGTGAAGTTGACATGATTATGAATATTTATATTAAGTTCACTTATATCTTGGAGCTTCTGCTATCATCCTCACTTTTAATGGTTTGAGTTTTGCAGGAGAGCGAGTTACTTGGGAAGACAGAAGGAAATGTACTCCATTTAGCATTGTTTAGGAACGCGGGCCCATGATAAATTAGCTAGATAAGGTCAAATTAAGTAAGGTCGGCTTTAAAACTTGAATCCAGGATGCATGAGAAAAACAAATACATGTATTCAGTTAAAATTTGAAAAGAGATGTGGCAGAAGTCATGGAGAAACCTCCAGTCAAATTATTCGTAACAGTGGCAGTATTTCAATAAAGCATCTTAAGCTCTGTTGCCTCTTCTTAGAGCAAGGCAAGACTCTTGGACCTCCTGGCCAAGACAACAGTGTCTGACAGAAAGCAAGCGATGCAACATCATTGAGAAACACTGCTCTGACAAGGAACTAATTAAGTCGTTTTTCTGAAGCTAATAATGAACTACATGTTCTAACATAAATGATTCTATGATTCTAGATCTTCATCATGACTTCTCACAACAGAAAGAGGAGACTTCATCATTTTCATGCTCAGCAAGATGATCCACAGAGCAAAATTAAAGGACATGACCCACCTGTAAGCAATAATAAGGCTTTGGTTTTTTATGGCACTTTTTTTCTTTGAGTGTACAATGGCTTTACAGAGTATGTCATGACCTGTAAGATCTTGAGGGCTTGTTCATGATGTGTTCCCATGGTCCGGACACAAAGACTGGCTCAGGATCACCAAAAGGAGAAGACAGACCCAGGCATCCTGGAAAAAAAGATGCATAATTCATTGTATATGCAAGTTGGAGGCACCACAGAGTATTGCTGTCTTGCCACAGCAGTCTCAGCCCACCATTCTGAACAATTTCCAGAGGAAAACCATCACAGAGGCTTACTTCTCTTTATTTTTGTCTTCTTTTGTTTCTCCTATTCATCTACTCTTTTGTCATTTCTGAAAACATTAAAAGCACCGAGTACATTCCCGATGTAGGCAGACGAAACAAAGTGATGCACTGCTAACTGTAGGATACAAAAGGTACATAACAGCTTCTGAACATGCCAGGACAGAACTATGTGTAATTTTAGTCTGTATACATGCAATTTTATCAGTGTAGATAACCAGTTTACAGCAAGTAAAGCACTGGGGTTGGCTTGCTTGTTTTATCGGCCCTCTGAAATTAGATACTTACAGCCCAGTTTGAACAAGTTTAAACCTGTTACTGAAGGTTCTGAACATGTGAGGGACACACTACATCCACAAGCATCTCAGTGGCTTGATGTCTGATGACACAAAGAGTTTCCTGGTAAAATTCAGTTCATCTCTAGGGAGGGCACTGAGGACTGCCGACCCAGAGGAAATTATGGGGCTTCTGGCCATATTGTGCTTTCCTGACCCTAACCCCTCGGAATGTGCTCAGACACCAAACACCTGAGTGTAACATGGGTGGGGAGGAGTGCAACATTGTTCACTTGGAGGATGACCGTGAGCCAGTGTGAAAAAGTAAATGCTGTTTTGTCTGAGATGTTTCTGGTGTGAACTGGAGGTGGTAGCAGTAGAAGATGCTGGTAAGATCTAGTTTGAAACATCTAGTGACTGAGTACAAGAGCTTTAAGTGAATGATGTGCAGAAGCACAGTGCTGCTCCTGGGATTTATCACATCACCTGAGATCCAGTGAAGGAGATGAAGCTAAAGAGATGGGCTTGATGAGCCCAACAGTGGGAATGGACAGGGAGCAGAACAGCTCTGCATCAGGATGAGAAGGAGAGGCAGAGAAATGAGCGAGAGGACAGTATTTTTGTAGAAACACGGATTTAACCTGGCAGGTGCTCAGTAAACACCATAGTAAAGAACGCATCATCACCTGACGTCCCTTCCATTCATATTTACCCTCTTACACCACTTCAAAGCAGCACCCAATTCCCTTTCTAACTTCTCCCATTTGCAAATGATGCTCTGCACCCCAAAGCTAGTGAGCTTCTCAAGCTGAAAAGGAGGGATGTTCTTAGTACTCTTGTTAGTGCTGTCAAGCAGTCTGAAATGGAAGCTAGCAGTTGTCTTTCCAAATGGCTATAGCTACATGTAGCCTAGAAGTGGTAAACTAAAAAATCTTTTTATATTTGAACTCCTTCCAATTTCATTCAGCAGGATACTGGCAGGCCACTTTCTGTGTTGATTATTTCTGTCCTGCTTGCCTGGCCATACAGAGCACTGGATTGAAAGTATCACACTTCACCATTTGTTAATACTTCCAGTTGAACACAGAAAGAAATTGAAATAAAGAATTTTCACCTAGAGACAAATCTCCGAAAGATGGCAAAAGGGAGAGAAGATGCCATTGGAGTCTGAAGAGACACATATCTCACCCATCTACAACAATCTCTCCTAGTTCTAGAAATCCTTAAGAGCAGAAGAATGACACATTGTATTACTCACTGGAAAGCGCTTAATGGGTCTGATCCTGAAATGAATTACTCTGGCTTAAATCTGGAGTGACTCCAACAAAGTCAGAAATTAATCAAGAACTTTTAATGCCTGATTAGGAAAGACTGCCTCTGTGTTGCTGGCAGGTATAAATGAGAAGACCCAGGCATAAAATTACCTCATTGCCCCCACAAATCAGTGAGCTAAATGGCTGCATCTTGACATTCGCACCATCAGTAAATTATAGCGAGACACAAAAATCTGGGAACAACTCAATGTGAGTGCAAAACTGAAGCTAAAAGCCAAAGTGTATGAAGCCCACTAATACAAATATTACCTGCTAAAGCTCTGCATAGCACCAAGCCTCTGGGAGAGTGCAACGAAATGCAAGAGACTATGTTATCCAAAAAAACTGTCCTGGAAATCCTCTTACAAGAAATCACACCAGGACTTTTGCATGCTTTGAGGAGAGTCTCTCGTTGTACGGTACTCACATGCCCGGGTGCTGGTTGTACCTGCAGGCCATGGCAAATCTGGTAATCCACATGTGCCAAATGTACTATCCTTCTAGCTGTTGAGGTAGGTGTCACCTGCAGTCAGAAGATTTCTCACAAAAACTCTCAAAGTTAAGTGAAATTGTTTCAACTCTGTGGCATGTCCTGTATAATAGCAAGTACCTGTGAGAGAAAACTAAGCACACCATGCACACACTGAATCCACGTAGTAATTAAATTACTTCAATAATGGAAGCTAATCAGCAGCATTTGGAATTTAAAAAAAAAAAAAGAAAAGAAAAAAAAAAGACGAGATGTTTTCTAGACAGACAAAATCGGCGATTTTCTGAATCTATTTTAAATCTGCAGCTGAAAGATTCTGGTTAGAAAGATTCTAGCCTCCCTCTGAAGCACAAGCTCATTGTTTTGACAAGGTGTGGAACAAAGGGATGCTAAGAACTCACTGATAGAATATTTTAAAGCAATCTCATAGCCCTCACCTTCATTGCTCTGGGGTTCCACAGGACATTTTTGAAAAACACAATTCAGAGGGCTGAAGGAGACCTGTTCACACACAAGAAGTCATGAATACATTCTGGCTGAAGCCTGAAGAATCTCTTTTGGAAATCCCAGTGAAAGCGTATTGCTGTGCTGTTGCATCAGGAGGGCTGCCTTTCCCTACACAACTGTTGAACTGATGCTGCTGTAGTGAAAGTACCCCAGAAGTTATTTGGGAAAGATTAAAAAAAAGCATGGCAAAGCATCAGGAGCACTGCAGTGCTGTGTTTCCTCACCTGCAACGCCTACGTCACCCAGCCAGTACTGCCACAAGATCAAACTTTCCTTCTTGAATTCCTCCTCAGGCCTTTTCTCCTACTCCAATAATTCAGCCAGGAAAGTTTATAGCAGCAACTACTTCTACTGGGAATAAATATTCATAACTTGATATGCAGGTGCCGGTAAGGAGTCAGGAACATGTTGTTGCCCCATGAAGCCCCTTCCCTCAGTCCTAGCTCCCACTTCCTGCCACCTGCATCCATGCAGACCCCTGTGGTCCACACATGGGAGTTGAACACGGGGTTGTATTTAGCAAATAACAGAAAGAAGAGTGAGGCAGGCTAGACAGCCTTAGAACTTACTGCCCCAGCACAGGTTTCCTCGCACCCAGCCTCGGGTGTCACAGGCACACCGATGTGTCGCAACGACATGTCACACTGGAGCATCACCAGACTGCTTTCCAGCAGGCAACACCTCCCCATGGCACACACACTGTGTGTGTTGGTGTGTGAGGTGGAGATAAACTCATTAATGACTGTGAGTTGCCCATTCACTGTACTGTAGGAATTTTGTGGATACTGAGGTTAGAATTTCATCTCCTCTGCTTTCACGGATTTAACTAAATCTCACCCAGGATTTTGAAACATGCCAGGATCAGAGAACAAACTCTTTAAACATAAGCCTGTTTCTTACACTACAATTCCTCCAGTTGGGATCAGCAATAAAAGGAACAGTTTTGAGGTCTCCATCCTCACAGTGGCAGCCTTTAACAGTGCACAGATTGGGCCTGGGCAGCCAGGGCTCTTACTGATTTAACTGGGCTCTGGGTTCTCACCATGGGGGAAGCTATCACTTACCTCAGCCCAACCCTCGATCCCCAGATATGAACTATTTGGGGAGAAATGCTATCAGCTGATTAGACTGCAAGCTCCTTTCCTCAGGAAATCATTCTGTTTTGATGCTTATGAGTTTGGATGGGGCACAGATCAGCTGCAATCACCTAGCAAGCAGGGTATGTGAGCAAAAAGTGGGTCCTTGTGGAAAACCTGTGGACACAAAATCATCCTTAAAAAATGCATCCAGGGTTATATAATGCCTACTCAATTTATGATAGGAAACATGCCTCACCCTTCAGCTGAAATGAAACCAAAGTGTGAAATCTTGCTCACAGAGAGGTAGGCTGCTGCAGCTCCATAGGTTGGAAGAGGCAGGTTATACAGGTGGAGAGGTGCACTTTGTGACATCTGGTCTTTTGTCCCTGTGGCATCCAGGTACATGGAAGCCCTGTCCCACCAGACCTCCTTGCTAGCACGGGCTCATTTTCACAAGATAGTTAAGCCTCATGTCTGAGCATGCCCAGCAGCCCCAATTGCACCCAGAGAAGTGCCCAGACACCCAAGGGAAGGAGTGCCCGCCAGGCAGGGTTTCTTCTCTCATAAGTGATGCCTCTACCACCTTGGGCCTACCCATAGCCATGCACCTTTAAAGGAAGGAGCTACAGGGCTTGTCATGGCACAGACTTCATGGTGCTGCTGAGGCTTTCCCAACTGCCAGCTCCTTGCAGAGCCCGGGGGCCTATGAGCTCTCACCTCACGGCAGATGACAAGCTCGGTCTCCCAGCAGGAAGTGTTCTCAGTCCAATGTCCTGTACCCTCATTCTGCCTCCTCTGGGGCCAGGGGAGAAAGAACCATGGCCTGACAGCTCTGTGCGGGTGGTCTGTGCTGCAGCCCTGGAGAACAGGAGTGGGGAGTGCAGTGCGCGCTGAGCCACTGAAGTCTGGTTCAAACATACTTCAAAGCCCATGGAAGCCAACAGGGGTCTTATATGCCGCTACTGATATTCACATCAATCCGGAGCACTTTGTCCAAGTCCACACAGTGGGATCTCTACAGAGTTATAAATAGACCCCAACTCTCGGGACTCCCACTTCCGTGCTCAGTCCTGTTCTTACCGCTCCCTGGCTACACATGGCACTCGTGGATATTGTGTCTCATTTTTCCACTGACTACAATTCATTTCTCATCTTTCTAACAGAAAAAGAAAGATCCACAGCTTTGCTGGGACACTTGTTCATCTTTTCATCATGCTTATCCTTACTGCAAAGAGCTAATTGGGCAGTGGGCTGTCGGACAGACGGCTGAAGGAGAGAATCTCACCAAAACATGACATGTCTCCGAAATCTCAATGAAATGTGCTCATAGGATTTTACCAACTTACATTGCTAAATACTGATACTCAAGTCCAGCATTTTTTTGTTACTACAGGTAGATTTTGTGTCATCTTCATGTCATCTGAAGACCAACTCCATACATGGCCAAACCAGGTGTCTGCTGGACAGTCTGAGTACAGCCGGGGCTGGATACCTCAGGTCTGTAGAAACATTCCTGTTTTCAGTGAGACTAGGACAAAGCACCGTGTGTTCATTATACTTAAAGCTAAGCATAACGTCAAACAACAGAAACAAAGAAAATATACAGTGCAGTCAGTTTTATCCAAATTGTTGTCAGCTTTTATAGAACTATAGAGATCTGTAAAATGGTCTTTGTGTAAAATACTGCAACTGCAAACATAATAAAACTAAAATCAATGAACATTCTTTAAAATGAGTGAATACACCCACATAGTTCAAATTTCATTGTGTTTAGACACGCAGTAGATGTTCTGATACACCAGCTTTGATTTTGCCTTCCCCTCCTTCCAGATATTCTTTTTATCATGTTGCCTGTATGAAATGCATTGAACCCGGGGGGTTGGAGGGAAGCAGTGTTTGGTCTTAAGCATTCATTAAACATCTGTAGGAGTTAATACAAAGGAAGAGTCTTTGAATAAATCTAAAAAATTAGGAAATTGTACTTCTGATCTTGATTTCATCTTCATGCATCAACTAACACATTTCAATTTTGTTCATCTTTATTGTGTTTAAACCAAACACTGAAAACAACAACCCTCATCCAACTGTTATATATCATTTCTAATGACAGGGTAGCTTTTGTTCTAAATGCACATGTAAAAAGACTTTCACTTTAATATTCCAATTCTCAGCTCTTTAACTTAAAATAGTGCTTTACAAGTGATATCTACTGATAATGACATGCATTTACATTAGAATTCTGACTCAATTTTCTACCTTTCATAATCTACTTATATCTTTTGTTTTGTTTTAGATTCTTTTCCTTGCAGGTTATGTAGATTTGGCTGCAGTAGATTTTTCCCCCAAAGAATATCCAAAAATACATGTCTGCATATCATAGAGTTGGAAGAACTGTTTATCACAGTCTGCTTGACAAAACAAGTCCTTTTTCTGTGTGCAGATTATTCGGAAGGCATCCAAGTAGTACAAATGCATTCATTATTAGAAATCATTCTGTGAATTTCATAATTTGAGGCCAAAAAGGGACTATTAGTTCATCTATAGTTTGACCTCTTGTACCACATAGGCCACTACATTTCACCCACACACTAAATTCAAAGACTTCAATTAGACTAAAGTATTTCAGTCCTCAGATTAAATTGTGCTTCAGTGGTTGAGAACAAGACAAAGCTGCCAGCAATACTGAAGCCCCCTGCAACAGCGAAGAACTATTGAGATGAAATATGTCCAGATCATCCCAGTAGGTGAGGCATAATTTTAATGAGCAGCAGGACACAGATATCTGAAGAAGATCATAGTCTGCACTATGGCACTCATCTCCTCTGGCCTCAAGGCAATTAAGGAAGGCTGTGGGTCTCTAACCATAAATGTCTAGTGCCACTTGACACTTCACTTGAGGTATTCTGGTTTGTCTGAATGAAGGACAGACAGTACAGCAGCAGCACAAACCTGCACACCAGGGAGGAGGCTGAAGACTAGACAAGCAGGGCAGTGACAAATGGCAGCAGATCTTCTACGTCACAGCTGCTATGAGTCCCCAGGATGGGTTTCAACCCCACATTAAGACACACAAGTCCAGGTTCTCCTAGTGTGGCTCTGGGTTTCATTCACAGTCCATGGGGACTTAGGCAACATATCAGAGTAGCCCAGAGAGCTGTTCAGCCCACCCAGAAGTAGGTACCAAAGCTTGGTGCACAGTCTGTCAGGCTCCCTTCTCTGCTCATTAGCTTTCCGTCATTCAAATCTCACCCTCAAAGTCTCTAAGGCTTCAGAAGAACATGAGGAAAAAAAGAGCCCAGGAATCTCCATGCAGATACGCACGCAAAAACTGTATTCCCAGACCATGAAGGTGCCTGACCAAAGCCCTGAAGCACAAGGCTTCATTAGACAGAGCATCTCAACCCAGAAAATGGAAATGTGAAGATAAGGCCAATGACAATGCTCACAACCCCACCAAGTCCATGCCAGGACTCACCAAAATTCACCATACCAGCTAAGAACCCCTAGGCTGTGCTAGCAAGTGGCATTCCTGTGACCTGCTGCCCAAACAATGCGCAGCTTACCAGTACCCTGCCTGCTGCAGGGCTCACTTGGGAAGTCTTCCCCACACTGTGACAAGTGAGAATCTCAAATACTGCCAATCTCCTGACAATACATCCTTATCCTCTACCTCAGGCACATTACAACTGGCTTTAACAGTTTGGTCCCTGCCTCTCGTAGGCTTTGATATTTATGTTTCCTCTCTTTCACTATCCTGCTGTTGCGGGTTTGCAGATTAGGCCTGGGAGAAAACAAGAGCATGCCCATCTCTACTTACTAAACACTGTTTCTCCGTGGCAAACAGTCAAATTTCACAGTCTGTGAAATCCAAGAGATGTGAAAATAGTGCAGTTGTGCACAGCTCTCCTCTCAGAAGTGCTAAGCAGAGAGCAGCTCTCCATAGCCCCCACGGCTATGCATTTCCATAAAAGACAAGAATCGAGACCTTACTAAGTATTAGAGTTCTTTAAATCATAGGTAAAACTAATCTGTATTCCAATTTGAAGAAAGTCTCTGAAAGGAAAAAACATGCATGTTGATGGCAGAGAGAAAAATCATATGTCTGCTCATTGGGAAAAAAAATCCAAGAATATTTAATGTGTGAAAATAGGACTCCAGTTATGCTGTTAAGAATAATGAAATCTAGGGTGCTAAGTACTCTATGTGTCGCTGTACAAGCTAAGCTGCCTGAGGCAGTTTTAATTTCTCTAGCCAATTTTTCTTAAATTCTCTTTAATTTACGCATTGACGTGTCCATCACACGCAGAGGATGGGCTGGATGGGGTGCACCCTGAGGCACAGCCTACCCTGGCCAGAGCTGAGCAACGAGGGATGAAGCGAGAGTGCCCCAGGAGTAGCCTCTCTGCTCATGCATGGGGCTTGATACGCATCCAGGCAATGCAAATCAAAGCAAACCTAATTTCTTTGCAGGTTTGGGTGGGTATAGTGTGGGCAGAAGAGAGACAGGAGGGCAGAGCGAAGCAGCAGGAGGAGCAAATACAAGTCCTTGCCCAGGTGCGGGACCAGCAGCTCCATCCACCGCCTCGTCAGGCTGCTCAACCTGTGCTGGGAGGGCTGAAGCAGTGCAGCCATTGTATTGAAGACCGAGGAAGGAAATACCTTGACTATTCTCATACTGCTCATTTCAGAATTTTTGTTAATGTTTTGCCTTTTTTTCTGGTCCTTTGGTTTAGCCTCTAGGCACCACCTTCTAACAGTACACAAATTGCCTGCCCCAGGACTCCATGCCATTTCTCAGCAGAGCAGACGTTAAGCACCTTTCTCTGGGCAAATAAGATACATTTCGATATTAATGTTTTCAGTAGTCTCAAAATGTAAGTAGCTTGCCATGCAATATCATACTATTACCTTGTCGGAGCATTTCACTCCTCTCTTTTTTTTTTATTTCGCATAGCTACTTTCCTTGCCAGGAACAGGCTGAAATTAACTTGTCAAAATTATTAAATTTGAGAGGCAAACATAATTCAAAATTGGATAGACACAAACAAGTGACAGCAGGAGGAGTGTGTACTTTGGGGGGACTACACCAGGCATATTTGCATCTTACTTGTGAAATATGCATTTACCTCTACAAATCACCATGGAGCTTGCTGGGGTTTCACTTCAAAGGAGTCACTGAATTTAAGGCGCACACCGACTGTTTGCAGCTTTGTGGGTCTGCCCAAATGCCAGCAACAACCTCTGCAGCTGGGAGTTCTTCTGGCATCCACCTGAAAGAGCAGAGATGGTGACTGTGAGATGGTGGAGACCATCCCTTTCCCTCTCTTGTGCGCAGTCAATCTTTAATGAAGTGGCCCCTAAATATTTGGTTTGCCCATAGACTGCCAGGAAAACAATATTTAAGATTTGCATAATTTTCGCTGTTTGTGCTCTGCCACGCAGAGCTGCCACTGACTGTGCTTGCAGCAGCGTACAGATTAAAGGGAAACAGCTGTGGGAGGATCAGAGCATGTGCCAGGGGAACCCAGGGGTACACCCAGAGGAGCAAGGACTCACGGTGACATTCTTGTGGGGTGCTCCATGTGGGAGTCAGAGCCCTCCTGGGCAGCAGAAATGAGGGCTAGGTAAGAGCACTTGGCTTTGCAAGGAGGCATGCACAGTGCTGGCAGGCACGCGTAGCAACCATGCTGCCCTGGGGCTACAGGCACCCACTGTGCATGACACCAGCAGGAGCAGTAACACCGAGCAGCCTGTTAACACAGCCCTAGGTCTGAGCAGTACTCTCACTCACAGTAAGCAGGGAGAGAGATGCACAGTAAGGTCAGATCAACACAGTTCTTGCCCATGAGTAGCTGAGTCTGAAAGCACCCAATGCCATTTTAGACAGTTCTCCATATTTAACAACTGAAAGTAAAAAAACTAGCAACTGCAAAGAAGGACATGCTCCATGTTCTCCATTTTCCAAAGATGAAATCCTGAGTTAAACCTGTTACGGGTGTTTTTCTCTGTTTCAGTCCAAGATCTCCTCCTCTTCTTCCCCACTGCTATCAGCAAACAGAACACGTCCTCAAAACTTGATGAAAAGACAAGACACGTGAGATAGTATGTTATTCTCAATGGAGTTTCTGGAGCAGATGAAGTTTTGAGCTCATCTACTGCTCTCTCTCTGATTCAGAATTGCATTTCTCCAAAATTTCAACCGTGATGAACTTTCCCAAAACAGAAGCAGCAGGCTGCTTCCCACTATCACATACTTGGCTGTCTATCCATATGCAGCAGATGTAAATATAATTTACTGGCACAAGCAGCTTTCTGCACATGGCAACATTCTGAGTCTTCTTTAGAATCCATGTGAAGAAATAAACAATTTTACTGGTACACCCAAATGCCCCAATAATACTTCATAATGACCTATGAATTGAGATCTTTCTTAATATGTATTAATCAATAACTCACAAAATTATGTCTCCCACCATTTTGCTGAATTGTTAGTAATGTTCACCAAAGTTACAACTGTTCCTTACAGACAACATAAGTCTGTGCTTTGCTGGCTTCCATATAGTGTAGACCTGCACTTACATAGATTCAGTGCCAGCGCCAGTTGCATCAGTTAATTTTGGGCATTACCTCTTCCAGCTGTGCCCAATTACTGCAGGTAAAGCTTGAAAATTCTCCCAGCAAGTTAAGGATGTTCAGAGATTCTTTGGAGAGCAAACTGGAGCAAATGAAGACGGTCTATTTTTCTACCCTATAGAAATTAGATGGCCAGAGTGATGGGACTTTAATCAGGGAGAAGACGACCATAAAGTCAGAATGAAGTGTTCTGGATGGAGACAACCTGTCTGGTGGTGGTGGGAAATCCTGCATGTCAGCACATTCCTTCTTGGCTTCATCCCTGCTCACTGGATGTGACTCAAAGGAAATGCTGGGCTTCGGTTTCTTCATCAGCAAAATGGGGATAATATTTCCACTTATGCAAGTCACTTTAAGTGGAAAGCGCTGCATTCATGCAAGATAGCATTATTGTGCCAGTACACCGCAGAATTTTTCACTTTCTGCCTGGAACATTTCATACAAATCCCTCCACATATGGAACAGAATGAGGATTGCAGACTGCAGAAAATGTGATTTTTTGGGAGCTGACAGTGCCACTTACATTTGTGTGTTTTCGCATTTCAAACAGCCAGGCTTGGCAATGAAATTCACATCATCTGGTGGCTGTTCTGAACCAAGCTGACCACAGCATGCTCCTGGCAGGGCTGGGCAGCACAGGGCTGGCACATGCCATGCAGCGTCCGTGCCTCAGAGCAGGGGGATCGGTGCTTTGCGTCCTGTTACCCCACAGGCACTGCCATAATGTCTGGCTGCTGCCCCACGTCCTTTGAGCCCACCAGGCCCCAGTGGGGGGCTCACGTAGCTCATCTCAGCTCCACGAGCTCAGGACCAGACTGTGGACATGCACCATATGTCGCGTGGCTCTCAAAGAAAGAGGAATTACATTTTAATTACTGTATTTATCTCAGAGAACACAACGGTTAGTTTTTCTAATGAAAATAAATGGAATAAAGGCTAACAGACTTTTGGTAGTAGAGCCATTAAAAGCTCCATCTAAATTGGGTGTAGATATCTGGGGTGCAATTAGGTTCCCACGCTGAGTGCTTCTCAGTGTAAGTGTGCGGAGGCACTCTAACCTGAATCTAATTCCGCACAAAGGCCAAAGCAGAGGAGCACTATTTGTGCTGTAATGATTTAGTAGAAATGGGCAACATTACATTTCAGCTCCCTTTTGGTCAATGAGCACGTTAGGACTTTCAGAGCACACTACTCAAGACCTAATTGCTTTTAGCAACTCCTGCACACAGAAGATGCATCATCACAGTAAATGCAGTGCCTTGTGTGAAGCAGAGGCAGAGCGAAGCAGTGGCCATCAGCAGCACATGGCACATGATGTGGGAGCTCTGGAGCTAGCTCCAGTCAGACCCAGGTATCACGCCACCGCCTGTAAAAACAGAACTGAACAAATAATTCAAAATGAATAATTTATTTGATTAATTTTGTCTCTCTCTGCTCAGGGAATATATACATACAAATCAATCACACCATCTTGGATTTATTTGTAATTTAAATATATGCAGCAACATTCTTTTCACTATATTTTTTTTAACTCTATGGATTAATCAGAATATTTAAAATTAAAAATGCACTGTTTTGCTGTGATTGGCCAGACGTGCCACATGACACTGGTTTTCTTCTGTGAGCAGCTGAGGACACCAGCACTTCTGGAGTAATCCTTATGCATGCAAAATCGAAAATCCAGTTTTGACAAATATTTGCATGTGCATCTTTGGAATTCACTTACTGCCAAGAAAACTGTCAGTAAAATTCAGCACCTCTTAAATTTGTAAAATGCGAGAACTAAAACATGCATTTTAACATTTGCATTTAACTTAATTAATTTTTTCCCCCAGTTTTATCTGGAACTTTTAGAAGAATATATCTCCCCTTAAAGGCTGCAGCACTGCCCACCCTGACAGTTACATTTCTGAGCCACTGCTCCTGCTATCACACAGCTCTCCAGCTATCTGCTCTCCTAAAAGCCGGTCTTTCTCTAATTGGGCAAATGCTACATGAATTGTGTGGAAGCTTTCAAAAGTCAGGTGGTTTGTTCTGATGGATGATACACGTGTTGTTCCTGCATTAAATATTCCCTCAATTATTGAACGGTTCCTGTTGCATTGTTAGGAAAAATGGATTTGAGAACAACTCACTGAATGCATCCATGATGACGTTAGCATCAAATGTGGCTTAAGGGAAAAAGTCAATAAAGTTTTCCTCTGAAAGTTTTACTGAAGCGGCTGCAGGAGGAGTGCTCACTGCCCTGCTCAGGAACACCCTGCACTGCGTCCAGCCCCCACAGCTGCGGGCGTCCACCAGCCCAGCCATGTTCCCAAAAGTTCCCAAGGCAGCGATCGCCCAGCTTGTGCAATTCGCACAGTGCCTGCACGTGTGTTTGCCCAAGAATTGGTACATCTAACTTCTGGATTTGTGTGCTAATACATCCCTTGGTTTATCCCTAAATCAGTCTCCTGGAGTTAACATGCAAGGACATGCATTAGGTCTGTCTGCTCTTCAGTTACGTCTGACCCACTGCTGGCTCAGGGCAGGGATGGTGCAGAATGTCCCTAACTGCAACCAGCAGAGTGGTAAATCTGTGTACTTGTTAAGATCCTATGGGACCCATGGCAGGGCTTGGCTCAGCCACCACTTCCCTGGATGCAAATGTGCACTGCCTGAGGCCCCATACACTCTGTAGGCAAGAGAGGGGCAGTGCCATCACTGTGGGGCAGCCGGAACACAACGGGGCTCTCTGACATAGCAACAGCCAACAGGCAGCCCAGGAACATGAGGGTAACCCATCAAAGAATCAGTCTGTTTTGAAAAGACCACTAAGATCATCCAGCCCAACCTCAACCCATCCCACCATGTCCACTAACCATGTTCCACAGTGCCACATCTACATGGTTCTTGAACATCTCCAGGGGTGGTGATGCCATCACCTCCTTGGGCTGCCTGTGCCAGTGTTTCACCACTCCTTCTGAGAAGAAATTTTTCCTAATATCCAACCTCAGGGATCAGCTACAAACCCATGGTGGGGCATTAACTCATTCAGCAAACAAAGCTGGTGCTTCAGTTGCCAAGCAGGGTGATTTAAATGGCTTAATTTACACATCACAGCAAGCTTTTCCTACCACAAATCAATACATTTGCATAGGATCTTAAAATAATCAGCACCGTGCTCCTGCATACATTTCTTAAATAGGCACAGAATTCCTTAATGAAAGCTGGAATCCCACCACCAGCCTTGTTTTCAGCTCACCTGCAAGCTGGGCTCACAGGGAAACACAGCTGCACCAAGGCCCCAGCAACGCAACATCCCAGGGCCATGTGCAGGTGCACAGAGTCCGCTCATGCCAGCCTGCAGGAGGGGAACCAGCAGTGGGGCTGTGCCCGAGTGCACCCCTGCTGGGGAGGCATGCAAACAGAGGAAAGGACAACCAGAGCTCTAGGAAAGAAACCAGCCTGACAATTGCCAAAACCCAAACCGAAGCAGAACCAAGCCCCTACCCATGGTCAGCTCGCTTTTTCCATGTCTGGTTTGATGTCTTGTTCTTCCACCTAGGAATAGTGCAAAGAACCACTAATGTGGAAAAGAGGTCCCTGTGGTGGCCATTTCCTAGCAAGGTATAATCCCGTTGTTCCTCATCTCTTTGCATTTCTCATGCTTAATTTGGCTTTCATTGGATGGTTGGTTTTATTGTTTTTGTTTTTTTTTTTTAATATTTATTACTCATATTTGAAGCATGTCAAACTCGACAAAACTTTAAGCAGAGGGAATGATAAAAAGTGTCTTGAAAATCCTATTTGCCCCTTAATAATTTAATTCTGCAGAAAGGGAAATCAAAGCATCACAAATTGATTGCTGTGAAACAAATTACAATTATTTCCACACATCCAAATAAATCTACTAATTTTAGGCATCTGACTTCAGGCATTAGATGGAAAATGCAAATGCACATGTTGAAATGATGGCCATGTCTCTAGAGCTGCTTGCTGATCCCTCTGTTCCTACTCGATGCCTGATAGTTCTAGACTGCTATTGAGACATGCAGTAAATTAGCTGCTCTTAGCTCTGCCTGTTAAAAATATTGAAAAATGTGGCTGCAGAGCTCTGCTGACAGCTTTAGGCACCCAGCACTGGTTCCTCTGCTCTGGAATTCAGATGCCAGTGTCCACGGCTGCTTTCCCCAAATGTGCCTCCAATTAGGCCATTCTGCTGCAGCCATTAGCCGGAGCCCTCTGCCCTGCTTTTAGAAAGAACTGTGTGCATTGAAATGTCCCTGTGAACACACATTTTCCACATATATTTTAAGAAGTGCCCTTGTTCCTCTGTCACACTTCTCCACATAAGAGAAGTCACCTGATACTGTTAGTGACACATTAGTCTAGTGTGGCATTTAATATTAGGCTTCATATAATTCACAGGGATGGCAGAGCAATCTCAGGTAATCAAAATAAATGAAGACAGCCTGAATAATGCATTTGTTAAACCTAAATAACATACAGTGGACACCTTTTTCCAGGAAAATGTGACTCAGGTGCAGTATTGATTGAGAAGATAAAGACAGGTGTTTTCAATTCCTATATTGTGGAAGCAGAGAAGACTTTGATAACGTAACAATAATCTTTTGTTATTTTGCTGCAGCCCAATACAGCTAGAATCAATTTTTCATTGTACTCATTTACAGGAAAAGGGGATAATGGCAGGGACAACATGGCTTTAATAGAAAGAATAAGTCATGATTTAATTCAGATGTTGTACTACAGCTACAAGTTGGAAGATATATTTGGGTATATGGAAACAGTACAAAGGAGGCTGCACACCTTCAAATAGAAATCATGGCTCCGCATTTCTATTTATTGGTAGTTAGGTGGAATGATGCAGCATTATCCTGACAGCAACAAGAAGCAAGAACATTTTAAAGCAGAAAAAAAAGCTGGAGGATTACAAGCAACCTCTATAGGAAACTAAAATAAAAGGCAGCAGTAAAGGGCACATTTAGGTCTTCATTAATATTTGTATTTAAGTAAAAATGACAAGCAGAAACATCTGAAGAGAGGCTGAGTTCCCAATCAATGTGAGGCTTCTCTGTGCAATTGATATCTTTCACAAATATCTCAGGCATTTTTTGATAAATTTTGTTTTCATGGAAAGTACTCAGGACGATGATAAAATAATGATTTTTTTTTTCTGGCAAAATAGATTGCTTCATGACTTCTTGAATGAAACACAAATCTAAGAGTGATAGTGGTCGGGGCTGGATTAGTCTCCTGGGGTTACATCCAGTGTACGAAATTTCATAGCTTTTCCAGAGAGTTCAATAGTGCTCTTCTCTGTGGTGAGATGCTGTCAAACGACCCCTGAAAAATCACCCCACAGGCTGAGCTTCAGAAACGTTGTGACTAGAAACTGCCAGGAGTTATTTTAGCCCCAGTATAGCCCTGAAATGTTCCGCATGGCACATTTCTGAGGAGCGCCCATTAGGCCCATCTAAATCTGAGTTTCATCACTGACTTTGGTGTAATTCAGGACCCAAAGTCAAGCTTTAAAGCTGATTTCTGTCTAAGAAACCTGCAACTGAATCTCAGCCTCTGCTTTTAACGAGCAACTTTTGCAGAAAAGCAGACGAAAGGGGATAAATCCTTGCCTGGCATTTCTGGCTTTCCCTGAAGAGGAGCCTGGTCTAGCCCTAATGCTAGGGCTCACATTCCTCTCTGAGGTGCAATAGGAAAATGAAAAGATTAAAACAAGAAAAATCAGAGAGCAGTATTAACCCGTTCTCCAGCAGCAGCATCTCCCTGCTACAGGAGCTCCAGCTCTGAAATGGCCAAATCAGCACCGTGTAGAAGGTGCAGTATGGAACAGCTTGAGAGAGCTGCAGGTGCCCTGCCAGGCAGAGCTGTCCCAGTTCAGGAGCACTACGCTGCAAACACCTAAGATCCCAAATGTAGCAAGGCAGATTTTAAATTACAAGGTTGATCCTATACAAGTGCAGCCTCACTGCCTGCCCCTGGCAGAGGATCTCAAGGCCAGGATCTCCAGCCCTATACTCATCCACGTTGCAAGAAACAAGAATGTGGCTTATCCACCTTTTCCTTACTACCTCAGTCCAGAGGTGGCTGTCTGTCTCCCCATGGCATATGCGCAGGGACAGGCAGCTAGTCTCTCCCCCTGTGCCCTTTTCAAGGGCCTGAGGCATTTGATGAAATGAGCTCTTGATCACTGCCTGTCCAGCAGCTTCAGTATCACCTGACGGTGATGCATGGCCTTTTACATATGTAATAGATGCCTTTTAATAGAATGGAAAACCCTTCCTTCACCATTGGAAGGGAAATTCCAGCATTCTTCACTTCCCCATCCTTGAAGGCAGAGCTGACTTTTTGGATAAACTTCATCTCCTCTTCACTCTCCTTCCCTCCTCCCCTTTATTTTTTCTATTCTCTCCTGTTTTTTTTTTCCTCATTAAATGTTTTTTTATACCAATGTTTACTGTTTAGTTTAGCATGACATGGTCCGGGTGAGAATTCCCCACAAAAACAGGTCTTTGTTCTTGGGGAGGAACTGGCATTCAGGTTAGTACTGCTCAAATGATCTGATCTCACAAGTCAGGGATTTCTCTTAATCCTTTCTTGACTTGGAAGAAATCTCTAACCAGCTCTGACCTAGCAAGCGTGTGAGCATGGTGAAAGCCATGCCCTTCCAAACATTGCTTGGAGCTCCCAAATGCCCTGTGCAACTAAGTAGAGTTAATTTTAACAGGAAATTTCACACTGCAATTGGAAGAAAGGGTAAAATCATTAGCAAACTTTTCATAACTCGGTTCAGTGCCACTGTGAGTGCAGTCTGTGATCTGAAGCATGTTAACAGGCAAACTTCTGAGCTAGACAGAATCAAAGATTGACTTCCTTACATGTATAGGTGTTCCAGTTTGCTGGCAAGAAAACAAAACTGACACAAAGCGCACAAAGAACCCCAATATCAGCGAGAATGTCACTAGCAGTGGAATTCATTAAGGAAGATCATTGCGACAAATCAGGTTCCTAAGCGTGACTTTCCCGTTCATGCAGAGAATGGACTGATTCGTTCCCCAAACAATGGGAAATTTTGTGGAGGCTCTGGAACAGATTGCTCTGTTTGCTCCATTACTCACAGATCAGCTCGCCACATTCAGCAACAAAGGCAAGGGCTAAACTTATCTTATTTGTTGTCCTCGATTTATGAAAAAATAATCTAGCTCATAGTCAATGAGGTGCTTCAAGAATTTGCTGAAATGAAAGCAACTCCATCAGTACAGGTTCAGCTTCTATGTGACTCGTACGGTCTATGCACTTCTATGTTACACTGTCTTGATCTATCTAAGAATAATTGTGAAGATTTAACAGGATTTCTTTTTTTTTTTTTTTTTTTTTTGCTGCTAGAAAAAAATACACTTTTAAACTGTGCTGTCTGACTTTACTTTGACTGGAGTTACAAATCTCAGTTGGACACAGCCATCACATTTTTGGGGCATGGGTGTGCCCGCTGTATGACACAGTCCTGAGACAGGAGGAGAATATACCATTTCCATGTGCATGGCATTTCTGTGCATCCATAGCATGCTCATTTTTTATATTTTGGCTGCCACTGCTCAGTGCTCGTGGACTGTGATCTGAATATGCAAAAGGAAACAAAATTTTTCACACCTAATTCATTCAATACTATCGGCTCCACACAGGAAGCCCACAGCAGCCCACTGCCCACAGGAGCTCCATGCCTGGGGCTTTCTTTCCATGACCACACGTTCCCAATAACTGCCTCTCTCTGCTCCTTGTTTCAGCAGCACTGGAGAGACTACTGAAGACCAGCCACAGGGCATGGCCAATTGCCCTTTCCCCAATTGAATTTAGTAAAACCTGTTGCCTAGACAAGACAATACATGAAGGGAGATCATTCTTCAGTCTGCTTAGAGATGGACATTGAAGAACTGGATGTTCGCTTTGATCAGAAAACTAAATCTTTCAGAAACAAGTTCTGAGGCTCTTAATCATATTGAAAAAGCACAATCCTAGGAAAAATCCCACAGTAATCTATGTTTTTATTCAGAACATTTTCATTGTTAGTACATCAGATTTTGCTTTTATCTGGCTTACGCTCAGTGATACAACAGATAGTGTTTGCATACAGAGGAGTAAGAAAGGAGCACTACAGCCAGCAGAGGAAGGATGGAGGATGGCTGGTTGGATGTTCGCATTGGTAAATAGCATTACATGAAATTCTTTGTAAAAGCATTCAGGTGCATCTTGTTTTGCTTCCATATAACTAAAAAGGAAGCAACTGATTTGCACCTTGGGATTTGAAATAGCTGATAAAACGCCAGAAAATCATTGATGATCAAGTACTGTTCAGCAGCTGCAGCATCATTCTGCAACCTGCTGGGCAAGTGCCAGGGTACCTGCTTAATGTCTGGAGATGGAGAGCTGTGAGGAACCTGCTGAGTGACAGCCTGACAAGGTACGTGCACTTCCTGGACCACAGACAGGCCTAGGGATAAGATTCTACTTTAAAAAGTGCAAGTTCTAATTTAATTTAAGACTGATCAGCAGTTTTCTGCATTGCTCATTTGTTATTTTCAGACCCAAAGGCAGTCTGAGTGCCTGTTGATAGCTTTCCTGAAAAGAAACCTGTTCTTTGCCTTTGATGAATTCCGGGCAAAGCCCTGTTTGAGATGCCTGGAGAAATCCAGAATGCCCAGATCTCACAATAACCCCATCTATCCTAGGCACCTGACTCCTTTCTCCTGCACGCCCTGGCCATAACTCCCTGCTCTGCAACATGCCTTGTGTTCACTTCTTGTGGAGAATACACAAACATGCTCACTTTCTCCATCTGTGTTCAGGGCCCAGAAGCCTCCCTGCTCCCAAACCTGCCAGCCCTGCAGGCTCCTGTAGCACCAGCCCAGGCTGCTGTCCAGACAGACCTGTTCCACACCACCTTCCTGCCTCTTGTGTTGACAGCAGCATTGTTCTGCCTTCTGCACAGGACACAGGTGATGGTAAGACCAATAGAGCATGTCCCCCCACAGATGGGAGGAGAGGATACTCACAGTGCTGTCAATCCCTTAACAGAAGTGCTCCTTGGGGAGACTAACATGCAATGAGAAGGCTCCTTCCTTACCTGCTTCAAACTGCATCTCTTGACTGACTCTACAGGGAGCCTAGGTAACTAAACTCCTATTTTAGGCTTGAGTGCAATCCCTCTTGCATGGATGAACTTGACTGCAGGCTCTCTCCTCAGCAGGACCGCTTGGCAAAATGAGTACATGACTATGCATGGGAAGACAAGCCTACGCCTGCAGTAGTTGGGCTGTCTCATCTCATCACATGAGGGTGTTGCAGCCACCAGCAAGGGCCAGCCAGAATATCACCTGTGTCCCGTACATGGTGTGCAGCATCAGCACTTGTGCTACCGGGCTGCTCCTTGCTCAGCTGCAGGGAGGCTTACAGGAACTAGGCTAACTCAGGCGCTGCTGCACTCAATTTATTGTACAGACACAAGTCTGATGTTATTTCACACGAGTCCTGTGCCTGCCCTGAAGAAAAATGTGTGTGGGAGACTTCACATCATTCTGCATCTGCAGCTTCACCTCAGTGTCACTAATACAAAAAAATATGTATCACAATGAAATAAAACAGATAGCTTTGAGATTTTTACATATATACAAGCATACACATACACACGTAAAGCAGCTTGGGTGAAAATGTGATTTGAAATGACTACCTGAATTCTCAGTACCACTGGATTTTTCTTCTGGAGAGCTCCCGCACTACTTCATTGGAGCAAGCAGTCGAGAAGATGCTCTCTAATTTTGCTGGCATTAACTCATACTTTGCTCCCCTAACCTTTTTGTTTTCAGTATTGACAAATAGCAGAGATGCAGAAAGAGATGGAGAATTCCATCCTAAAAGCCAGTTTCCTCTGTTACAGAAAGAGATATCCCTAAGGTCAAGGATTGTCTGAAGCAATACTGCACTAATCTCAGTAGCCCCATTTGAACAGTGAGTCAGTTCACATAATCCAACCACACGTCAGCTGGAAAAGAATGGTTTTGGAAACACTTTACAGTCATCTTTGTTTTAGAATTTAGTCACAGTAAATTATTGGATATCAGTCCATTGTTGCAACCATATACCTTTATGCAGTAGCAATTTTTCTTATACTTTTGTCATGTTTAGCTGCTTGTTGAGTATCTTTATATACCCCATATTTATTGTCAACTACTATTTAAAAATGTGCACAGGATTTTTCCACCTGCAGAAGTTAATTGGCACGACCCAGCCATAGTTCGTAAGTATATTCCAAAGGTAGTAAAGGCTGTCACAGAGCATTCAGTTGCCCCGCTATTTCAGAGCTCACAATGAAGTAGTCTAGTTGAAGCCTGACTTAGGAACTTCCTTTGCCTCCCAAGCCCTGGGAGGCGCCTGTGCTCACTGCATGAGCCACCCAGGCTGCTAAAATACTATCAGAACTACAAACATCGCTATGTATGCCATTCAGCATGGGTCATCTGAAGAGCTGGGTATTTTTTTAAACAGGGATTGTTTCAGCAATTTTATGTGAAATAGGAAATTAAACTAACACGTTTTTTTCCTAAATAGCTGATTTTAAAGAAACATGAAACCTGATGGGAAACAGTCAATGCATAAGTTACTCCCAGTTGAAACTTGCCAGCAATAGGATAGTGACACGCTGTTTCAAGCAGGAGGCTGCCAAAACTGGCACTAAATACAATGCAGGGTTTGACTAATACTAGTTGAAATTTGACGCAAACATCAAACAAGAGGGATTTTCAAAGTTATGCGGGCAATGCAAATTACACTAGGAGTGTTTAGTTTTTAGCATCAATATTTGTAAGACTGTTGTGCCACAGCTGTGTTCCGGCAGCCCTGCTTTCCTGCTCATCTCCAGCTTCTGTAAATCCCAGAGATTATGAGCTACTTAATAAAGCTACCTTCTTACCTCTCAATTGGCTGCTTTGGAAACAGATATTCCAAGTTAAATTTCACATTGCTTAAAAGTCATCCTATTTTTTCCTTTGGTCTAAGATCAGCAGACTTAAAAGAAGGCTTCAGACAACTAGAAGTGAAGGAAAGCAAAGCCCCAGGCTGAGTTGTACAGCTTCAAGTCTTCCCACCCAGGCAGGGCGCTTGGCTCTGCTGGTGCCATTACCAACCTCATGGGGATGGCAGAGGAGGCATGGCTGAACCTCAACAACTTTCCACAGCTCCCTTTGAAGGTCCATAGGTCCAGAATGGTTGGAAATTCTCAACGTTGCAGTGAATTTCTGGAAAAGTGAAGTGGTTTTTCAATGTATCTACTTAAAATATACAAAAGTACTTTCCTCCCAGTAATGGGCATCAATACTGGATGGGACAGCTGAGGACTGGGGTTTGGCTGGCTGTGTTTGTGGGGTGGGATTAGGCTCACTGTGTGGTTTGAGACCCTGAAACTACACTCCACTCTTCCAGAGACTATTCTTCCTTAAAAAACAAAACCAAACTTGTAAATATATTCAGAGTAAAGAACCAAACTACTTCATATTATAATTTTATACTTGCATTTCTATGAGTGTATGTGTATTTATGCCTTTGTTAGTATTTTATCTTGCCATCACTTAAAGATTCTGAAGATGAAATTGTCATGACTTTTTCCACAAGTATTTCTGTATGGAGCAGCGTAGTGAGATGTAGGACTTCAGGCAGAGAAAGAACGTTCTGTGCTGATCACCGAATGCATACAAATACATCAGAAAACAGGATGAGCTTCATGGTTTTGGAATCAGATCTTCAAAGATGATTCCCGCTAGGAGTTGTTAGATGAAACTGCCCCATCGTTGCTTTATGTTTCCTGTCTGCTGCTTTAAATTAACACTTGGAAAAAAATATGCATTGCAGCTCTATTTTACTAATGTTTGACTAATGGAACACAGGTTTTAAGCTGGCCTATGTACAGAATTTCAAGAACAAACAAAATCACTTGAAGATAAAGTCGTATGTGCTGAATTCCAGTTCTTCAGAAAGACGAGTGGTGGTAGGAACATGGTCTTTTATTTAAAACAACAAGACCTGATCCTCCCTAACACCCTGTTAACAAAACAAGCACAAACATCGTCAGTAGAAACCTAAAGAGAAAGAAGTGCTGCCTGGTTGAAGGTCACAACAGCAGGGCAAGGAATTCAGCCTTATGACTTTAGACTGCAAGCAAGCTATTTAGAGCAATAATTTCTTCTTTCCTTTCAGCGAAAAACATCCACGTACAATATGAAATCATAGTATCCTAAGCAGCAGGGCCATCTTTCTGTCTTTTATAGCATGGAAAGCTTCTAACTTCCTTTTCCTGATTCCTAAGGCATATATAAATATTACAGGGTCACAACTAAATTTTACTTCAAAAATATGAAGTTGTCTTTATAAAAGAAAATAACTTTTGTGGTATAGATTATTTAACAAAGTCCCGCTGCTTCTATCAGTAACAAGAACTGTTCTGGAGAAAAGTACAGGAAGAACATACAATTCTCTTGTTTTACAGGCTGCATATCACCACGTCCAACTGCTTCCCATAAGCTACCCACATCCCTTTATCTCTTTGTCACTGAGAAAAAGACAACAATCTCACGTTTGCTACCCAAGCATCTCACGTTGTCTGCTTCTCCAGCAAGACAAAACCGAAGGCAAGCACATATCACCCATGAGCTTCATGCTCCACAAGGAATGAAAGGTCAAAGGGTAGCAGGCAAAAGCTATTTGCCACTCAGTTCTAATTTCCCTCATAAATTATTAAGCCATCCCTTATGCATTTCCATCTTTGATAGTCTTGTGGTATGAAGTGTAAGTCAATGGATAAGCTAATTGCAATAAGCAGAAGTGGTATTTAATGCACTGGACACTTTCAATAGCAAAGTAGCTCTAATTAGTGTTTCTAACTGATGTGACAGCAGTTTACAGAGCGCCAAAATAGTTCCTCATTTGTCAAGTGGGTCTGAAGCTTATGGCAGCTTTCTGATCATCTCCCTTGCCGCAGGACCTGAAAGCACCTTCAAAAAGCTTTCTCTCATTGATCTTTAGTCAGACGCTGACTGAAAGGCACACAGCTTTGCCAGAAAGAAGATAGATAGACGCTGCACCAGCATGAAAATGTCACTTGCTTAATGAAAAAGGGTACCTTCTCAAAACCTCTCCGAATGCATGTATATGCACACACATGCACATACACAAGCCCAACAAAGCTATGAAGAGGCAGTTTTATTAAGCAGATGAATACATGTGAAGTGCTGTCTGTGTAAACCTGTCATATTGGTTTATTTATGTCGTGCATGCACACATCTATATTACAACATACACGCACAGAAATGAGCTTACAGCCTATGACTGAAATGCAGAGATTTTAAAAGGCACATTAAGCTCTTCCCTCTAGACTTTTCATTGTGTATTCGGGACACAGTGCATCAGGCAAACTTCACCATTAGTTTCAAAATGTCAGAATTTACTTTCCTTGTCTATGATTTTTCTTCTAATATATCGATAGTTCAGCTATCCTGCTGTTCTCTAAGGGCTGAGGGAGTAAATGATGGTGTGTCAAATAAAGAGCAAGTATTTGCCAAGTAGTGTCAAGAAAGTTCAGAACAGTTTTCCCTTTGTTACACTTGTTTTATAGCCATCATTAAATAATTAAATATTGTGGTTAGTTACAGGAAAAACTGTGATAATTTTCCATGCATTGTAGACAACACTCAAAATGGCCCTACATGCATTTAGAAGAATGAAGAAAGGGGGACTTCCAAAAAGTCTTTGTAAGTCCTCTGCAAAGCAGGTCTTTCAAAAGCCACCCTTCTACTGGAATATGTGCACTGGATATGAGGAGCTGGGATGAAGCAGTACAACCAGAATTGTTTTCGATGGTGCAGTGCACAAACTTACCGGAGCTTTGAATAGCTCTGAAGCAAGCACAGTACAGAAGGAAAAGACCCTCCTATCTGAAGAGGTGGCCATTGCCTCTCCTGGTAGATCCTACCCCTGCAAATATTCATTAGGTTGTAAACATGTGCTTTGACCATCTGTACTAGCACAACCATTTCGGATCAATCATCAAGGCAGACGCAGATAATTCTTTCCTCTTGCAGGAGACCACAGCTCATAAAAACATGGAAGGCAACGTCACAGGGCAGCACAGGCAATTAGGAGCATGGAAGGGACTGGGTCAGAACACAAGTCAGGAATAATAGTGTGAGCACTAATAGGAGAAGTTTTTTATTAGTGCTTCCATGTCAAATTAGTCAGATGGCTCAGGCACTCACAGAGTGGCAGCAAAGCGTGCGCACTGCATGTCTGCCCCAGCACAGAGCTGTGTGCACAGCACGTCCCACTGCTTCCTTCTCCCCATGCTTTCTGGGCCCAGGTTCTCATGCAGTTCCTGTCTGTGTCAGCCCAGTCACCTTTCAAAGCAGGTGATGAATCTGCCTTGCTAATAAAGGCAATATGAGGTTTTTGACTAAGGCACCATCTGCAATTAATTACTGAGCCAAATCCCAATAGCTGAAGCCTGCTAACTTTGCAGTCTGGCTGTTCTGCAGTGTGAGGGAGGCAAGGCACACGCAGTGCCACAGTGCAGCATGACCTACCCCCAAGCTCTGCACACACCATGATGATAAGAGATGAAACCAGCAGCACCCAGATGAGGGATACCCAGCAGCCAAAATGAATATTTCCACCAACAAGCCACGAACCTGGTCTGAAACAAGTAGCCGTGGAAATAGTTTTTCACCTCCATCAAAACACAGGCACTTCAGAGGCAGGAGAGCTGGTGGGGGAAACTGTGGTTACCAAGCAAGGATTTGCATTTGCCCTGGTTTGCTTTAATTTTAGGTGTTTTCATGTTGGCTTTCATGAGAGGCAGAAGATAATTTGTGGCCCTTCCTTCCTTTGAAATTCTCATATTGATCCTATGAAATATCTAGAATGTCAAGCAGCATTGTTTAGACTAAAAACAAATTGCCAGAAAACTTGCTTTTGTAATTGAAGGGTGCTTTCTGCTGCTGCTTCCAATGTTTGTGTCTTTAAAAAGCAGACAGACAGCAAGCAATGGAGGAGAGGCTGTTCCACAGAATCCGGTTCTTGTTTGTCGTTTCCCAAAGAATATTATCAAAGGACACAAGAAGCCAGAGCCCCATTGTTTTATCATGGCTTATGATATTATTTTGGACAGAGACCCAAATGTCATGGAGGGACAAACAAGCAAGCTCTGCTGTATATGAAGTTGCATTTTCTATTACTTATAAAGTTATCTTCCTGTTAATTGTCTCAGACCTCACTATTTCACTATCATCTTCCCAGTCTCTATGTCTTGTTTTCTCTGTATTTTAGGAATTTGTTCTTTTACCATTTGATCCACTTATTGACTTTTTCTCTGATCCTATTTTACATTGTCCCAGTGAGCCTCCCTACTCTTATCAGCTGAGGCCCTGTATCTTCACACTAATTTCTCACTAAACAATAGCTCTCCAATTTCTTCTGTAGCTCTAGATCTGTTGTGAATATTAATAGCTTCTTTCAAGTTCTACATTTGTGGGAGAGAGCACTAGTGTTTGATCTCTGGCTTTTCCTGAATACACTTGTACTTCTGCAATGGGGGCTTGGATCTCTTTTATGTTTTCCTACCAGATCTCTTGCTTCATTTCTGTCTTCCCGTTTTATTGCAGAGATAGAAGCCGTGGAGAACCTGTAAGCATTTCTCCTTATTAAGCAAGCCTCTTCACACCGGCACAGTCTGTGGTGATTTCTGCCCTCATTGCAGACTATTTCTGTACACTCCCTAAAGGCATCAAGCCATTCAGGTAGTAGCATGTAATTTGTTTTGTACTGTGGAATTCCTGCCATGCCTATATGTATTTAGACCACAGGCAAACCAATAAAGTTGTCATAGAAACAAAGCATTTCATGAATAAATCAATTCATAATAAACTTGTAAACTTTGAAGAACCTGCTGTGCTTTAACAACACATCTATTATATATACACACTAATCATGTTTGTAATGAGCAATGTACATACACCACACATGTCCATTTGTTTTGTCCTGTTGAGCATCTTATAAATATTCTTTAACACTTTCCTGTGTTGTGCACGTCTCCACAGTATGGAAGAACAGAATTGGATGCTTGCATAATAACGCAGCAGCAGGAATTTTTCTATTTCTTTTTTGATGTGTGAGGTGGAGGTTCAGTAAGCTCTGAAAGCTTGTTTTTTTTTTTTTAAACAAGCCAGTAAAGATTGAAAGTATCAGCACAGTAATTCTTTTTCTTGTCACAGACCACTTAGTAGGACTTCATCCACTGTTTGTGTAATTAGAAAAAAGCCCAGAGACAACAGGAGCCTGATGAAAAGCAGCCCAACCCTGGAGACGCTCAAGACCAGGTTGGATGGAGCCCTGGGCAGCCTGAGCTGCTAGTGGTCAACCAACCCATGACAGGGGCCTGGGGCTCAATGATCTTTCAAGTTCCTTCCAACCCAAGCCATTCTGTGATTCTACAATACCTATTTCAGAATGCAACATTACAGAAGTAACATTGATTATTAAATAAGAATGTTAGCATTCAGGCTGGATATTTTCCAGCTGACAGACACATGTGATTGAGGCATCATCCTACACAAGGACAGCCTTATGTGTCCAGTCAACACAGGGGCCCATGGGCCACCACAGGTCCCTCCCCAGGACCATTCCTCCCACATCTGCACAGCAAGGGGCAAACTGAGGCGTCTCACTGTAAAATGCTGTCTGCCTCCCCCAGAGGGCAACACTAGCGGAAACACAGGAATAGCGGGGCTGTCCTAAGCATCTGTCCCATAAAATGTGTCCAAAAAATCAACCCCTAACAGCTGTACATTAAAGCATGGGGATTAACCAGATGCAAGGCATTTTCAGTCTACTGATCCTAATAATTAAACAGTAACTTATAGGTTGACATCCCTTTATAACCCATTAATGTGGTTGCTCAAAGTTGGTATTTGTAGTCATCATTATAGATCTGTTTATGAATATATCACTTCAAGGTGCTATTCTGAAATGGCAAGGAAAATCCAAACAAATTGGGGGAATGTTTTATAACTACACAATTAAAATTGTCTTTTCTTTGCAAGAAGCAGTTTTAGTGCTGTTTGGTGCATCTCAAACATTCTTTGCTTGCCTGACAGTTAAGAAAATTCCAAGCACTTATTCTGTGAGCCTAGGATATTTACAAGTTAAACAAGCAAAGAAAAAGAAAACCCTGCAAAACATTCAGTGGCTCATTGCTCTGCAGAACTCTCCCCATCCACAACAGCAATGCTACAACAAAAACCAGCTCCCAGACCCCAGCTGCAGGTTGAATGACTTCTGTAGTGTTGTCTAAGCACAACATAGAAAAGAGCTCCATTAGCGCAGCTCAGGAACGCGGAGGAGGGAGCAAAACCAGAAAGCAGAAATCATCTGCCTTTGAATGCATGATGTCTTGATTTAACTACATATTTCGCAGATATGTTGCTTCTGTAGAACAATACATTATCCAGTAATTAGGTTCATTTATGGAATCAAATCAAGGCTGTCTACATTTCTGCTGGGTAATGTTCTTCACAAACAATCCTCTCTCCTGGCTCCTCTGATTATTTTATGATTCCTCTTGCTTCTTGTCAGTACAGATTAAAGGTAACACATACTGCTGGGAACAAACAATTTTCCAGCGGTAGCATTTTGTTTTCCTTAATTATTAACAAGTTCTGCTGCCTAACCTTCCAGTATAAAATGTGTACCTTATCGAAAGGGAGCGGACACAGGTTAGGACAGCTCACTTGGGATATCAAAATAAGAAGTGTGATTAAAGCATTAAAGATTTAGAGGTTGACATTAAGGGATGAAAGGTGGAATTACTGTAAATATAAAACTGTTCAGCGTTAAATGGTATGTGTTGCACTTGAAACAGTCCTTCAAAGTGCTAACATTTCAGCATTAATTATTAATAGAAACTGGCAGCTCATTTTTAATTTGAGCCTAATGACAAGGTTCCTTAAAAGATAAATACAACACATGGGCTCAGAGTGTTTGTGGATCTTTTTGAAAGGCTCTAGGTTGTCTAGATCTTCATCTGCAAACTCGTTATTTTATAACATGCTTTCCTCAGAAGTTTAAAAAAAAAAAACAACACAAAACTGAAAACCAACCAGCAGCCCATCCTGCTGGTCCAGCAGGGCCTGGAAAAAGATGTGGGGTACACCCCAGCCTCTGCTCTCCCTTTCCCAAGTCAGGAGCTCTGGAAAGCTGGCATCTCATCTTCAGAGAGCTTCCCTAATCAGAAAGCAAACACTGTTCATCCACCACTAATCACCTAATGTTTTGTTCTGAGGGCAAAGAGACATTTCCTTTTCCCATTTGTCATCATTGCAAGATGTCAGCAAAACAATGAGTTATACGACCCAGTTCTGATTCCACCTCAGCTGCATCATCTAGGGGTGAAGTCACTGCAACTAGGGACCCAGGGAGGACATGCACTCCCAGAACACTGCCCTGGGGTCAGGCTGGCTGGAAGCACCCTCGCTAGAAACTGCTGTTACTGTACTTCTTTCACTGCTCAGAAGGAATTTTGAAGTGTCAATGACCAATAAACAAAATATTTGTTGTTTCATCTAATGAAACCTTTATGTCTAAATTCTTCAATGCAAAAAAGACATGTATGAAACAGAACAAAATAGAAGAGATAATGTCTATATTATATGGTTATATTACTTTTTTTTTGGTTAATAGGAATAAGTAAGTTCTCAGATGCTCCTTTGGGACATTAGAAATCTGCTCAGAGTGTGAAGCTCTAAATAACCAGCCAGAATGAGGGTCAAACTTATCTCATTAGCTTTGGCAGGTGTAAAGGCACATGAGTGACAGTGTACTTTTCCTTCCAGCCATGCAAACAATTTGCAGCAGAGACTAAGTGAAGATATATGGTCATTGCTTTCCTAAAGGGGAGACAAGAGATAGGAAAGAAATTGGATGGGGCAAGGAATGGGGGAAACAAAATGAAGAAGAGCACCCCCTGTTGCAGGATATCATTGAGAAAAATGTTCAGAAGTAAGAAAACAGTAGGAAAACAATGATGGTTTATCTACTTTTACTGACACCCCCAGAATTCCTCAGGGGGCTGAAAAGAAATAAAGCAGTTTGCAAGCTGGTCTTTCAGTGTGCTCAGCCTTGTCACACAACACTACAGGAATTAACTCGCATCTATGAAAAAGAAATATTTGGCAAAGAAGGGCACTAAGGCCACGAGGCTGTCAAATTAAAGGGCATTCAGTGGAGAGAAGCACTTGTATCCTGGTTTAATTCAACCTTCAGGATAAATGAAGAGGAAATAGAAATAATACAAGAAGGAAGCAAGAGAAACTGTCTGAAAAGCCATCATGGTTTCACCAGAAAGTCTGTTGATGCTAAACTTTTTGACTTTTTGGTTTACCTAGAGCTTTTGCCCTGCAAAGGAATTTGTGCCTCAAGTGACACTTGAGTTTCACTTAAAGATTAACAAAGCTGTAAGATGGCTTCTGGGAAAAATCTAAAGTTAACATTAGCTAAAATACTTTAAACTTCATGTCTGGTACTCTTAGAGTATGTGTTCACTCAGTTCCTTCTTGGCACACGCAGCTCTTCAATAACTGATAGGAAACCCAATGAACCAGATGCTTCCCCCCATTAGTGGAAAACTAACTCCACCTGCTCATAGTAGTGTTTAGATACAGTGTCCCTAGCGTAATTTCTGATATAATTTGGGAAGCTAACATTTGAGGTTTTTACATGACTTACATAGAATGTTCCTGTGGATGATCTCATCCAACAACTAAGTGCAAGTGTTCTTAGCAAGCAATAAGGAAATCCTTTCAGTTTATATACAAAATAAAATTCCTAAGTTCACTTCAACAAACCATTTAAAGCAATTTATTTTCCCTAGCATTTCTTAGTACTGCTTGCAATTTAGGAGTTGTTAGACAAGTTTTAAGTATGCCTGGTGAAATAGGCAGCTACACAGAAGTCAAGGGCTTTTTAAATAATGAAAGATTAACTCTTGTAGAAATACACATAGCAATATTTTTAAGGTATAGGAAGAAATGTACAATCAAACAGCATGCCATCATGTCTTCTGTTCATTTTCTTGCAAAGTCTTGAAGAGATTCAGATGGCGCATCTTTTCTAGGAAAAAGGATTGTCCTCTTTTGAAGATTTGATTCCAGGAATGACGAGGCAGTCTGCAATTTCAGAATGAACCTTCTGATTTTCACAAAAGGCAGAAATGACAACTTCAAAGGGACAGCTTATAAGCATGAAGCACTTTTGAAAATTTGTCTTTTAACTCCTAAATACCTGCTTGAATAAACTGGTTTCAATACACATGTTGCTTGCAACATGAAGATTCAGACTGCAGGCTGGATAGTTGTCCTGGCAGCCTCATCTCATCTCAGATTTGAGAACCTTCCAGGTTCCCACCATATATTACATATAAGCCAAACCTAAAATGCAGGTTTCCAAAATCCCCAGAAGTACCTCCTTGTTTAATGGGAATATGCATGTGCCATGCCATGTATATAGGGGCTACTCATTCTTCAGCATGCAACAATATATTCACTTACTAAGGACAGGATTTACGTCTGTATTTTGGCCCCATAACAGATGCACACCAGGTGAAGAGCCCTAATATACTGCCTACACAGCCTACTCCTGCAGAAAGCACAGACATCCCATCTTTATGACATTTTAAATGAGGGCAGCAAGTGTTGATTTTGCACATCTTACTACATCACAGCCCTGCAACATCCTCTTGAGGGCTTTTAAACTAGCAACTCATAGTCTAAGTTATTTGCCTTGCATGCAAACTAGAAAACATTCCACATTTCTCACCCCTCCTGCCTTCACAACAACCTCAACTGAACTTCTACAGAGGAAAAAAAAAAAAAAGGTGACTTTGAACAAAAGAGAAATGGCAAGCAACTGTCTCAAACCTTAGCTGGAAGAGACTTGAGCTCCTTCCTGGTTTATCCACTCTGCCGGACAGAAGTAGACTGGCAAGTCTTCTGTATTTACAGGGTAATGCCTCACACTAGGATTTAGAAGTTAACAGGGCTCAAAGTTCTTGTGCAAAAAATATTTTTAACAACATCAATGAAATATGAAAAGTAGTTCAGTAAATATAAAGCACTACTGTGCACAGATTATTTCATATCCCAACATTGCTTCTGCATCAGCAGTGGGTTTCCCTAAGAGGTGAAGTGGCCCCATTAGTTCTCTCCTTGCTTAGACTGCAGTACTCGCTCAGGGCCAAATCTTCAGCCTGCACAGACCCAGGCTACATCATTTGATGTTACTGGAGCTTTTCTGCTGTGCTGTAAACAGATTTGGCTCTTGCAGCTCTGGTGTACGTGATGCTGTTTTCAGGACATGACGCTTTATGGAGACAATATAATGCAGACAACTCCCTGCTCTTTGAAAGGCAGACACATCTACCATCTGACTCCAAAAATTTATGTACCTTAGGGGACCCAACTGAAATGGCAGCAGAAACCTTTTTATTTCATTTGGTTAAGATTAGATTAGAAGGTATGCATTTTGAAGTGGAGCACAAAGCCTGTAGTACTGGGAGTTTCAGTGGCACTGCCAAGGAGGGAGAATAAACTGTGTGTTCAAGGCACTCAGCAGTAGGTTATGTAAATCTCTAGGAAGTAGCGAGACATGGAAGGAGATGAAATCAAGCAGAAGACAGCTGTGAGCCCCGAGGAAAGGCATGGAGCAGCACAGGAAAACAGCCTGGGAGGAGGGCAAGAAGATGAGTACCAGTCCCTAGTGCTGAAGGGCAAGAGGATGTCAAGGCGGAGCTTTCTGGGAGACAGTTGATGCTGAAGATCTGAAGATCTGGGGTGGAATAAAGAACTGATTGACTTGAGAGCTGTCAAATAGGGGCAGCAGGTTAAATCACATACTCAAATCTAGTAGGGAAATAAATGGTCCTGCAAGCCACAAGAATCAATAATAGTTTAAAAGAAGATGCTACTTATACCAATGCTGACAAAAAAAATTGGATGGGACAACGAAAACCAAGACAGCACAGCAAATAAATATAAGATCTAGTATGTAGGATCTAAATACAAGATCTGCATAAATATGAAGATCTAGTATGCATCTTCCAAGAGATGGAAAGATGCAATCTGAGTCAGTGCAAACAGGTAGAGTTAACTGAATGACAAAGATCCCCTTCCAGTCACGAAACCAGCCCCAGTGACACTTTCAGACAACGCAAGGCTTCTGGTGCAATCCCCAGCGCTCTGTTACATGCATCAAAAGCACAGACATACAAGGCTAACAATGGTCCCCCAAACCTTAAGTGTCCATAAATAATATGTTCAGTAGGTGGTAGAATAGGAGGAAAAACATTCATATTGACCTTCATCCATTACTGATAGATGCTCCCATAAAGAAAAAATGAGGCTTATTGTGTAATTGTCATCCAACGCAATGATTTACTGTGCAATATAGCAAAGCTTACTGTGTAACTTCATTGTTGTACTCTCTGATTTACTGTGAATACAGCAGAGCTTATCACGAAGCAACTATTCTGTGGGAAAGAGTTGGCACCAGCTTGGGTAGGGTTTCACAGACCATTAATGACTGACAGGTTCATTTCAAATGAGTTATAAAAGTTCACCACACAAAATCATCATGCCTGTGTGATATTCAGATATTTTTACTTTATGGCTGTGTAAACATTCTTTGCCATCAAGAAACTACCAAACAAGCACATATATTTTGGGACTGGATTGGTTTACATTTCTCTTGATTTTGTACATTATTATTTTTTTTTATAATCAGCCTTCACATTTTCACAGTCTATATATGAAAATTGAAACATCTCCCCTTTCTTTCAAATTGGACTGGATACATGTAACCCTCCAACCCAATTCTGAAACGTTAAATGCTCTCAACTCAGGTAAATATATCACAAAAACTGTAAGTTTGCAGTTTTGAAGGCTCAGGTGTCTGTAAAATATGAAGTAGATGCCAGACAAAAGTTCCAAAGCCCAGAACAAAAGGTAGACACCATTTAACTGTCCACCCATTTTTCCTTCCCTCAGTTGGTCTTAGCAGTGTTGCACATGATACTTGGACCAGTGCAATAAAGCCCTGGTCTCCATTGAAATCCTGTACCCGAGGGGTCCTGCCAAGATACTTGAAGCCACATACTGACAACTGCAGACGAGAGGGGAGATCCCATCAAGTGTAGGTGGCTCTCAGCTTTCTACAGAAAGCATCAAAAAAGGGACAGATGGAAAGATCGGTTGAATTACACAGTGTGCTGAACCTTAGAAATGCAGAACTGAAGAGGTTATCTAGCAGCTACCATGAGTGCACCCCATTCACTTCCAGGCCTTGCCTGCAGAACCAGGAAAGTGGACACTGCCTGAAGTAGTCTGCAGGAGTCAACAGGTGTTTTACTGTTTATTTAGTGTACTTGTAAATACCAAATTCACCTCCCCTTCATCATCAGTAACAAAGGGCTTCACACAGGATGAGTTCTTCATCATATTCAGCCACACTACAAATTGCTACATCCTACAGAGGAAAATCTCATGTTGCTTTCACCTTGCTAACGTGAAAACATAAGATCAGAACATATATGATGCCCAGTTTACTTCCAAAACTGGTGCACAACATTTTTCAGCATGAATATTGAGTCTTCATATGTTGTTCAGACAGATGCCAAGACCTCTATTCTCTACACTGCAGAGAGGCCAGACCAGACACAAGCTCTCTGATATCCTGGGTGCACACAGCACTGCTAGGATGCCCGGCTGGGACCCAGGGCTGGCTTCCCTGGGGAGCAATGAGCAACCCACCAAACATGAAGAAAACACTCTCAAGACAGGCCTGGGCCACCCGCACACTCACATTCTGCTCAGTGCAGATACAAAAGGTTACAGGAGTTAATACCTGGTCCTTTTTACACTACAGTGACATGCAACCAGGTCTGAGCTTGATAAATGAACACAGGCTGTAAAAGTTGTATCTGAAAATGGCAGCTTGTGTTCATCACTGGATATTAGAAAAAATTTCTTCTCAGAAAGAGTGGTGGTGCACTGGCACAGGCTTCCCAGAAAGTGGTGGACTCACTGCCCCTGGAGGTGTTCAAGAACCATGTAGATGTGGTACGTGGGGACATGGTCAGTGGGCAGTATTGATGGCAGGTAGATTAGGTGATCTTGGAGATTGAGATCTTTTCCAGCCTTAGTAATTCTATGAAATTTTTATCACCAGCAACTTGTCCTTTCTCCTCAATTTAAGACAGCCCCCCATGTACCCACAGTGATTAGGCAGTGTGAGGAGAGACACAGCAAAAGCAAACTACCTGCACAGGGACTTTCACACAACCTCTAGACAATGGCAGCAAGCAGATTTGCTTCACAAAGAACTTCAATCTGCTACAAAGGTGTTTCCAGACTAGCATGTGCCAGCAGCACACATGCTTCAGTTCAGGCATGTGACAAACTGTTCTATGAACCAGGAACAGCACAGCAACGCATGCTGCAAGTATTTGCACAGTCCACTGCCCTCCAGCTTCCTCATCTCCTGACATGATTCACTGCTGTTTTGCCACAGGACTGTCTGACCTATTAAAAACGTATCTGGACACACAGCTGTACCCTGTGATGTAGTTAACTCCAGTCCATCAGACTGATTTAGGGGAGAGGAATATGCTTATCTGGGAAGGTAAGAATCAAACAGTAGGGAAAAAAACAGCTGGTAAGTCTTAAAGACAAAGGGGAGGCTCTCTTCAGACTTTTCTTGTATAATTTATGCTGTAGACATTTTACTCCGTCTAATTGCCCCATTTCAATCTAGTGTCAGTTAATCAATGACTTCTGCATAACAGAGATGAGCCCTGGATGCAGAACATACGCATAAATTTGGTGTGCCTTTTTGCAGGCTCTACTTACAGAGCTTTATCTTTTGCATTTGCTTTCTGGAGTTGAGATTTCTTCTCTTTTGACTCATCCCCAGCAAACACCCACACTCTACCTCTTTTGAGTCACTGTTTCTGTATTTTTAAATCATGATTACACTCCTGTAAAAATGTAGATTTCTGAAGTACCTCACCACCACTTTTTACTATGATTGTTTTATTATCCTGCTATTTTTATTTGGAAAGTCTGTTTCTCAAGCCTACCCAGGTGGTAAGATCCCAGATGTACCATGAACATTGACTTTTTGCCTACCTTCCCAAGTCTTGTTTTCATGCTTTTCTTTCCCTTACACAATACATGCAGCAGTACTTTTAAAGTAAGAATATATTAACCCATGTGCTTGGAAGAACCCACAGATTTTTGAATTTGCTAGACTAATCTGTGTAGAGCAACTGGAAACAACAACATTTAAAGATTATGTCAGTTAACCCCCACATGTAAAGAGTCTCACGTGGCAGGTGCTCCAGGCTACAGCTTTGTGGGATAAGGCCTATTTGTTCCACTTTTATACTAACATTGCATTTGAACAGCATCCAAATCCCCTTGTAGATGCCCTGATGGAGGAAACGGCACTACCCCAGATGGACATACACCACACCACCCCCACCTTGGCTTTGCCCTGTAAGTATCTGATGAAAACAAGAGAATTTCCCACAGTTCAAGAAATCAGAAATTTAGAGGAGCAGTATTTGGAAAGTCTGTCAAAGCAACAGTTTAAGTGCCTGAACATGGTCACTGAAATCAATAGGCAGTTTTCCCCTACCTTCCTCTAGAGGCTAGATCAAATCCAGGATTTGAGCTAGCCTAACAGAGACACTACAGAACACAGGAAAAAGGTGATACCATCAACCACATTTCTTCCACATACTGGAAAAAAAAACAATAACGTGTTTTTCTTCTCCCTTTTTTTTTTTTATATGGTCTACACACTCCAGTTATCCTGCTTAGTATCTGAAACAGTGCCATAGGTGGTGCAAGAACTGATATTAATTGAGGAGAGATATTCTAGGGACTTTTAGCCAATCCATTCTGCTATGAATCACTGGAGTGACTCTCCTGAACTGCCTAGGATTTAAATCAACTTATTACCCAGCACGTTGCCCTGAAGAGAGCAAACAACTGAAGCAAGATAACCTGCTTCTTCTCAGCTCCCAAATAATCTTATATCCTCATTTTTGATGTAGGCAACAATTAGGAAGAATTAGTCAAAAATTCCTCATAACTAATTAAAAATCAAAAATTCATTTGAGCATTAGAGGAATGGCAGCTTCATGGAAGGCACCCAGAAAGATGGCAGCTCCTGTCCCCAGGTGTGGAAAAGTAGCTTAGGCTCACCAAAACTGACTTTGGCAAAATAGACACCCTGGGATATTAAACATAGCAGATTTTTTTTGTAGCCCATGAATGGTAAGCATGGGATATAAAAATAGAGACAAAGTATATACTTTATTGTTAAGGAAATGTTTAACAGAGTAGTTTACCTTAGCTAATCCATATCTTCTCCCAGCAGGATGGAGACGCAGGAGCTGAGGGCAGCCCCAGGGCCAGCAGGACAGTCCCATCCCATCCATGGTACCAGGCCAGGAGAGCAGTGCAGCTCTAGGAATTGAGCCAGCTTCAACCACAAGCCCCAGTTATCAGAACACCTCACAAGATGGCACAGGTCTGAAGTCAAGATGAGTAGTCAACCAACTGCATAAGATCACAATGAGAAAGAGTCCAGAGATTGCCAGACACACCCATAGCAACAGGACAACTCTGCAGCTCAGCCAGGAGACCTACAAATGAGCTAGGGTCCACACATCACCACAGCTGTAACCAACCAGAGAACCAATACTCCTACAGCATTAACTAGAGGGACAGGTGGGCCTGGGCTGAAGTTGAATAGAGCTCCTGGGCCCATCGCTGGGGGTGGGAGGCCCCAGGTGAGGCTGGTCAGGGTCGTTGAGGGCTATCAATGCCTCCAGGCACCTGACACAGCTCATGAAATAATAAACATCTGTGCACATTTACAGCAAAGCAGTGGTTTAGACTGTATTATGCTACATGTTAAAAAAATAATAATAAAAAGTCTGCAACAAGAAAGACCCCAGGTACTCTGGGAAAGTGTTGAAAGAGACCTCTTAAAAACACCAACAGTGACACGGGGCCTCAGTCAAGGTTTGAAGTTTTATTCAATATTTCCCAGTAGAATTCAGAACTGCTTGGGGAGATGCAGTACTGCACGATAAAAACATTTTTTTATTTACCACAACAGACTACTGTGCTGCATCAAAGTGCTGCTGGTACCGAAAATATTTGATATCAATTTTGCAATTGAAAATCAAAGCTCCAAATTTTTGCATGTGTTTTATCAACATGTATTATTATTCAACACACACTGAACCATTATGCTCCTTGTTCCAAAATGAGCAGAATTTGCCATGAAGGGTCTGATCAAAATCCCATGAACTCAAGATTGCCCTTTTCTTTGGAGTGAGCAGAATAGAACTACCTGGGGAAATTTCTTTCTGTTGCCAAAAGAGAGAATCAGACTGATGATGGTTTGGCTCATCAGGAAGATGTATAATGTATTTCATCTTCACTTTTTGAGAAAACCCTGTGTCAGAAACGTGTGTTGTAGGTGGAATAAATTCACCACTGTATAAAATTAGAAAGCATTCTGAGATCACATGTAAAATAAATATGGTCAACAATAAGGTTGTTTTAAAAGCTGTTGAATTTGTGGTAATATTCCTCTTTGAATACGCTATCATTAGTATTTTATTGATCCAAAAGTTCTTCATATTTAAAAGGCTCTGATTACAATTTTCTCTAAATATGTGAAAAAATATATTGTGCCCATTACGTGGGCAATCTAAAGTCTATAGTGTGCATCTCCTTTGCAGGACAAAACAGCAGCAAAAGGAAATAAAAGCCAGTGTCAATCTTTGATGAAATTAACACAATTTAAAGCTGCTCCAGGCAAAACAATGAAATCTGTAATTTATCAGCACTGGATAACATCACCAGGGGAATTATTTAATGATTAACTACAGTGGGCTGGAGCCTGGGGTGAGGCATGGTGGCTTATGGCTGCACTCAAGTGTGTTGTGCCTCCAGAGCTGACACAGCCATCCATTTCCATGGGAGAACAGCCCCAGCATGTGCTAAACCCTATATGTCCACCCTATGGGCCGAGTGTGGGCTGAGGGCAGCAAGGAGGTGAGCTCTCAGCTTTGCAAGTGTATGAGGATGCTGGGCTTGCGCTGAAAGCACAGATGTACTAGGACAGTTTTAAATGCAAAACCAATAAAACCACTCACCATGCAGAGGGTAAAAGCTGCTCTGCCGTTGATGCAGATTTTATCATCGACTCTTGTAGAGTTGAGATTTTCACACCAAGTATTTTTTGCTATAAAGAATTGAAAAGGTGAAAGATCTACATGCTACTATTTAATATTGTAGTGTAAGTACTGGCAAATTACATTTCTGCGCTTCATGGAAGCAATCTGCTTCTGTGACTAAACAGATTTCTGTGGTGGAGCTTAATGACAGGGCTCAGGATGACCAAGGGGAGCCGTGGGGAGATGTGCTGCATGTGCCACGCTCCCACGGGGTGTAGAGACACAGGCAGGGTTCAGAACTGGAGAACAAGAACCTTTCTGCATCCTCTCATATAGAGAAAACTGGACTAATTATTAATCTACTGGAATTAAAGACAGGCAGAACTTAACTAACCAAGGAGGGGCGGTGGCTCAGGAACAGTCTAACATCTTCTCCCAGCTGCAGCTGAGCTCCAAGATGTGGCCCTGGTGCTATCACCAGGTTTCGTCTGTAGGGCTGCCTGTGCTTGCCCAGCAGCACGGGTACCCCATGGCTGCTGGCTTGGTCTTGGCATCTCCCCATCACTGAGCTTTAGGGCCTGGATTTTGCCTGTGGGTGTGTTGGAGCCCCTATTAGGATGGAGCCACAAATCTTTGGCGCAAGTGTGCTTCCTCTCCCAGGATCAGTGCTTCATGAAGCTGTCTGTCTGCACAACTTTCTACAGTAGATGAGCAAAGGAAATGCTTAATTCCCTTCATTATGTTTCTCAGCCTGAAAACAGTGGAAATGTTGAGCCAGAAATATCCTAGATCAATTTATCCATCATGGTAATCAAATAGCACATGGGTTGTTGATTTAATAATACATCTTTGCTATAAAGATATTGCAAGTGTGGGAAATATATCAGTTTTTTAAGTACTATAGTCATTATGATCCATTGGGATGTTAACTGTGTTGTCTTGGCTATTTTGTGTCTGGGTTCTCTTGAAATTTGTCATTTTTATGCATCTCAGAAATGTCTTCAAATTGGCAGATGCTTTGTCATTGTAACTGTTGTGATGAACACCAAAAAAGTTCTTGTTGCTGCAATTAACAAAAGTAAGGCTGTGTCCCCAAAGGCTGTCTGCAATAACATCTACAACACAGATTGTACTATTCCCCCTCTAAATCTCGCAGCTGATTAACAGGTTTGTTGGTTTGTTTAGTTGGCTTTTGTTTTTTCCTGAAGAATATGTTGTTTTATAGTTTGCTATTAGCCTCCACAAGTAACGATGTGATTTAGTTTTGTGTCTCCAAGCCTATAGTAAATGAGAAACATTTTGTAGAATTTTCTTTTGCTCTTGAATTTTTCAACATGCACATGGGATAAGAATGTAACAAGAATCCAGTAGAATTGTATAATTGGATCAAAACACAGTTCACCCACATATGAGCTGGATTGGTTGTGATAGATGTCAGGAGAAACTCTAAGGCAATACTAAAATTCTTTTATTCCATAACTGCCAAATAAAATAGTACTAGAAGCCTGTGAGCAAAAGCCTCCTGGTTTGTTTGGTGTAAGTAGGAAAAGAGCAATCAGATAGCGGATGGGACATCAGTGAAATCGCATTATGGGAAGCCAAATGACAGGACTGCCCCACCATCCTCCCGCCTTCATTTCTATTTCAATTCTGAACACATTAATCACGGTTAGGTCATTTGCACCCTGAATCCAAACCAGGTATGTATCAAAACCCCAACCATTTGTGTGTCAAGGGAAAGCTGAGACCTCTGTGCCACGCTGCAGGGTGGCAGTTTGCACAGTCCCCCAGGTTACAGGTGCCCACTCCTACATGGCCCCTTCAAGCTGTGCCCTCAGTGGAGGCTGACGGAGCGCAGCAGTGAGGGGAGGAGGTGAGCTCTCACTGTGCACAGCCAGAGCCCCACATCAGCCTTCCTCTGTGACCTGTCGTCCCTCTGACCCACAGCTCCCAGGAGAGCAAACAAAGCGGGGAGGGCAGAGTGCTCACCAGGTCCTATCAGCGCCCCGATGAAGCTTACAATTATTGCATGTGGTGCCTAGATTTTATGTCAGCCATGCCATATAACTAATTAGATTTAGGCTGGAAGAGAATGCATTAGACACAGTGAGAAGCTACCTTCCTGCCTGTCCATCCTTGGAGGAGAGGGGCACTGTTTCTTTCCTTATGCATATTCCCTTAATAATATATTTGTCACAAAGATTCTTCCTACACCCATCTGGCATATAGATATTTTTCCAGATTTGTCATTTTTTATGTTCCAAAACCTATTTTACTTCAGATGCTTTCATAATGAAGCAGCAAAAGCCTGCCATAACTTGATATATGGAGCAGAAATCACATCTGTGCCAGGCTGTTTTCTAATCAGATAAAGCACTGAATACCTGCAGTGCTTATTCTTCTGGCCTTTGACTAGACATACCTGAGTGACTTCCAGTGCCAGCCTAGCCTTGCATTCACAATTAAACTACAAAATACCATTATTTGCTTTAGCTTTTGGCTAATTTCAGAGCTTTTAAAGCAAAAAAAAAAAAAAAAAGAACCATCAGAAGTGCCTACCAGCAGCCCCCTGCATGACACACGCCACGGAAATCCATTCTGCAGCTCAGGCACCAGCCCAGCTAGCAATGCCTGAACTAGAACATACCTTTCAGAGGGCATATGCCTCATCCTTCCTTACACAGCTGACATGCACAGCACATTGTGCAGCACGCTATGAGACAGGGCCTGCAGTGAGAGAGCACTGCAAGAGGGCAGCAGGGCTAGGGGCTTCAATGAGATTGTTCTCACCAAATACGGGCCCTGAATAGAAGGAGAAAAAGATGTCCCATTTGATCAACACCGTCCATGTGGCAAGGAACTTCATTTAACCCAGACAGTCACAGGGAGGTGCTGCTTTCCTCCAAGCCTTCACCTGCCCTGCTGTGACCTGGCTCCCTGCCACTGCCCGGCTCCTTCGCGTGCACGCCGCTGTCAGCCAAGATGGATTCTGCAGGAGATAATTTCATCTGAAGCCACATTAGCTCCCCAGATGTGCTGTCTGCTCCTCATGGCACATCCCAGGAGAGGCTACTCTGGCATGGCAGAGACAGGAAGGCTGATGGCTTGTGGCACTCCCCTACACCAAATCCCCAGAGAGAGTTCCTCCTACTTTGAATTTCCTCTGTTCATATAAAGCAAAAGGACAATCTGAGACACTGCTCTCAGTATAGTTCAAAACACAGTTTGAAGTGTGAATTTTTCAATATTTGAAGCATTGGCTTTTATGATTTATTTATTGATATTCCAGGACAAGCACTGCATAGTGTAGCTGGTGCCTACTCCAGCTCTGACATCGATTGAATGAATAGCAATATTTTCACAGGCATTTTGTCCATTGCTATGCAGATAGACCGTGCCTCTGTATAATAACACGAGGATATCAGCAGGTAAGATCAAGCATTCTGAAGAATCAATTTTAAAAGGCTCTGAAACACAACGGTTCGTACTGTTTCATTTCTGCCGACAGCGGGTACGAGCAGGACCTGGCGTTACCCCGGGTGTGACTCAGGAGTGGGAGGTGCGCAGGGTTGGCTGTCTCTTATCCCTGGAGTCCACCTTGTAATATTGCTGGTATCCGTGTGTAACAGATAGTGTTGTGCACTGGGCTGGAAGATAATAAATAGATGTGAGCTGATGATTTACAAGAGGGTGCTTGGAACTCCTTGAACCACTGGGAAAGGCAAACTGCGCTGCTACAAGGTTGTGCTGTCAACCTCGCAATAGTTTTTCCTCTCTCCTGAGGGCAATTTCTCCAAGATGTAACTTGCTTCCTGCCTCATCATCTGGAAATTCACAAATCAGAGGAATTGTGGTTAATTACTAAAATGGCTGATCCATAGATCCTCAGCTGTCAGAGCCTGTCAGGGGGGAGGGGTTTAATTGTTGTTTTTCTCTGAAAGGATTTCTCCTAAAGTGATGAAATAACTCACATTAATGAAGATTGCAAATAGAAGACATTTGTGATTATTTCTAGTTGTTGAAAGAATTGCTTATTTAAAATGCATTGCTTTCTTACATGAAGAAACTTATATTTCTCCAAACTGCCAGAATAAATTTAGCCCAAAAACATTCATAACGAAGGATGAATGTGTATTCAGGCTAACACTGTATGTGATCTCTGATCATACAGTAGTTAAGTTATACAATCACAGTGATTTATGGTACTAAACTGTGGAGCCTCATATCTGCAGGGGTGTGGGTAAAGGGGTGGAACTCTCATCAATCAAAAGACTACACTTGTTTGGCATTGGGATAATTAAAGCAGACAGTAAAAAAGCAGGAGATAATATTAAAAAAACGAAATCTGAATTTCTATTTGCATAGTGTTATTAAGCAATACAGTACTGAGCCACCTCTTTAAACAGCTTGCCTAGAAATCCACTTATTACCTTGCAGCACTTGATATATGCGTTCTTCATATTCACACTGAGCGTATGCCTAGAGTAGTTATATAACGCACACACTGTCCTAGACTTAAAAACCTACAATTACAAATAATGGCCATCTTTCCAGTTTATTCCAAGACAGAGTCAAAATGAGAAAGAAAACAAATATATATATATAAGCAATATTGAAGTGCAAATTTCTGAACTGTCCCTCATCTCACTGCTAGTCCTTTTCTTCTGATTCACCAATATCAGGTAGAAAGAGTTGGGCACGGCAAGGGGATAGCACAGAGGAACTGTATTAATCAACCAATGTTTTTGAAAAGTTTAATTAACTGCATATTTTGTAAAAGCCACATTTCATTACTGTTTGTTAGGAAGATGGAAGCATGCACTGGAAACACTAATTCTAATTATTACTTCAAGTGGGAGTTTTTGGCACAAGGTCAAGGAATAATAGAAGAATGTGTGAATCTGCGCGACAGCATAGCAGCAAGACTAATCATTTGAATAAAGCCAGTTGCTTTTTCTTGGACTGTCTGTGTGCTGTTCAATGTTCTGGATGAATCTAACACAATCAGCCTGTTCTCTGGTGTATATCCACTTCCTGCTGACTCAGGGCAGCTTGCCTCTTCTGCCATTTATTAAAATGAAACATTCCCATTAAAATGCCATTTTTCAGAGAGATGACCAAACAGATATTAGTAATGACATTATTAAAACTATTTTGTTTAAAATGAACTGTCACACTTGTGTGTTGCAAAGCAACACAAACAAATCTATTTCATTTAGTGAGAGATTGCTTTGAAGAGCTGGCTTGCTTGCTTTCTATTAGAAGGTATTGCAGAGGGGATGTGATGTGTGCTCCAGGAAACCCCCAGCTTTTATAGCCATTAAAAAAGAAGGAATACTGTTCCTAGTACTCTCTATAGCAAATAATGTATAATTCATGGTTTTCATTAATATGCAAATATGATCCATGGTCTCCTATGTTTATATCTCCTAATAATCTATTAATGGTTTTTAAAGTAAGGGGTAATAGAAACATTTTGTATGAGCAACATTTACTCACGGCTCTGTGTTTTTCTCTAGTTGTATCTTATAATCTTGTATAGAATTAAAACAGAAACAATGGAAATTAATTTACCTGTGATTATCAAATAAATATTAATTGAACATAAGGCCACTGGCCCAGGTTTTTGTGATTCTGTAATGAAAGACCCTATTATTATTAGATGTCAACATGCCTTAGAAAAACCTGTGCTAGGGAGATGGAAAGGTACTTGAAATGACCCCTATATTTGGAAATATCATTTGGACTTTGATTTCAACTCCTGCATCAAACATGGATGGAACATGAAAACAAAAATCAGATTAGTTCTGAAGAACAGAAGTTTTCCATTTTTTTTTCTGTAATAGGAGTGAGTTTCCAACCTCATTCAATCTTGTCCAGCATTTTAGGATCAGCTGCTCCCCAATTCCATGTTCCCGCTGGAATGTTAGGGCTGTCAACCTGAAAAAACACCAAATCCCACTTTGTTACTGTCACAGTGTTGTTTATAAAGCATTGGCAGGCAGACAGTTCCACCTGACGTCTGTTTCTGCCCTGGGCTCCTGCTGCTTGAAGGTTTGCTCACTCTTCCTCCCACCCTGCAGTGCCATCTCCGTGCCATTGCACAGCCCCAGCGCTGCTCCCCATGCCACCACTGCCCCAGCCCCACCAGCAGCCCAGCACCTCTCCTTTCCTCCTGAAACATCACTGAGAGATCTGCCAGACAGTGACTTCACTTCTGCACTTATCAAAACAAAGAGAAACAGTGCAGGACATGGGAACATCTGCTCTTTGTAAAAAAAACACATATAAAGCAATCGTGCTGTAGGCAACAATAAACCACTTTAATTAACTAATGGAAAGTAACATTCTGCCAAGGACAGTTTTGATGATTTTCATATTACATCCCATAAGCACCCGGCAGTATTTTAGACCAGGGTCAAAGACCTTTTCTCTGAGCTTGAGGAGAAAAGGCAGCTCAGAAAACATCTATGTGCTATGCATATTGACCTATACGTGTCCATAAAAACCTGATTTGTTTAGTAGAGGCTACCTGTCAGTGTAAACAAACACAATCGCATTCACACAGAAAATACACCAATTTTACCCAACAAGAAAGTCTGTTGGTACATACACTTCACAGCTCGTTACAGATTTTCCTAATTAAATGAATATAACAAGTTGATTAGACTTTAGAAGCTCTGAGAAAAGTCAGATCCACTTATACTGAAAAGTAGGACTCAGAAATAAATTATTCACAGTTCATTAGACTAAGACAAGCATTTCTCAAACATTTCTCAATACTTTAGAAACAGCGACATATTGAACTCTATTTTACTGTGAGGCTCAAAATGGCAATTAACAGTCCTAAGCTGCATATAAAACCCACTATGAACCACATTTACAAGAACATTGTGTGTGAATCAAATTACGTTATCTTTGGTTTGAAGAACTTAGAAATAATTGCCAATAAGTATTCATGTATAGGACCAATTTTTTGAAACAAGTTATTTTAATTACTACTAGTGTCAGGAGTACATGTAGGCGATTTTATTAGATTTAATGTGTTTAGCGAAGCTCCCTGAACTGTATCTGGTTTATTTCTCTAGAAGATGAAATATTTAATATATCTTTATTATTGTTACTTTCTAATATCACATTTATTTGTAAATGAAATCTCAATATTTTATGCTTACAGTAATTTCATAGAAAATGCTAGTGTGAAACACAGTGACATATTATCACCAAAGAAATCAGAACATCACGTAGATTTGGGTTTCTATACATCACACTGATAATATAAATACCCTTCAAACGGCATGTCTTTAGAGCCATCTGCAGTTGTGCCCACACTTGGATTCAGTGATGTACAGGAGCTCTTCCATGAAGGATATTACTTGAAAAAATGGGAGTGAGGGAGAAGGCCCGCAAGAGGGGCATGTCTTGGTCCTGAAAAGCAAAAGAAATCATAGCAGATTTTAGATCATCCAGGTAGCAGCTCTATCACTTCTATTGCCCTCGCTCTCAAATATGAAATTTCTTGAACCAACCACTTTCACTTTATTTTAAAAAATATCAAACAAATGATATCGGCAACTTTGTCAGTAAATGATCCCAAAATGAGTGCTATTTCCATATACACATATACACAAAAAGATCAAATCTTAACACATATGTCATGCAACCCTTCAAGTCATATGATTTGTGGATATGCTTTCCTTTTCTTGTCTTTCTTAATTGCTGAGGCCACACATCCAAACAATTTCAAACACTGCACTCAGAAGGCATAGAGCAAACTGCACAGACCAATCCATGCAAATATGTTGTGCTGTACACCTGGAAGCTGGGCTAGGCACATCCTGCCTGGCATGCCAACATGCAGCACATGACCACAGGCACAGTACTGCTGCCTCCTCCTGCAGGAGTAGATCCTGCTGGCCCTACAACAGAACAGCTCGAGGAACAGGACAATAAAGGTAAAACAATGCAGCTCTTCATGATAATCAATATTTTACATTCATCCAATTTCAAATGTAGACCTCCTTCTTAATATGCAATATTTTGAACGTGTCAATTCCATGCGAAGATTTTACAGAGAGCTGCACATATTCATACTTCAAGGACACAATACTTAAGCACTTTCCTGAAGCGGTATAAATAAATAGTTTCCTGCTTTTCATCGCCACAATAAATACACACAGAAAGAATTGTTGGTATATACAACAACATCAAAGAGCCCGAAATAGAAGTAGTGAATTGTGGTTATAAAAATAAATTTCTAAAAAGAAGAGAGAAAAGGAGACGAATGTTCTAATCTTACCTTCATCATAATCTTATTAGCATTTCTCAGTGAGTAGTTCAAGTATCAGTCTATACTCTTATGAATCTGTCTCATAAATATGTCAAGTGCAAAGTATAGTTATTTTAATAGTCTGTGTTGGTGGGCCATCATGGATTTAATTAAGAGACAACTAGTGTATGAAATATGACACAAAAGCACCAGACTAAATGGAGAAATGTTTTACTGCAGACTTAAATCAGGGCCACAGAAGTAATGATGATCTGGCCTTAGAAATCCTACTTAAATTTAATTAATGCAGACCAGCACAGACCTGTTCATATAGGAACAAAAAATAGAAGCATTAAAAATAATGATTTAAGCTATACTGTGTTATTTATAAAGACATTTGCATTATCCCCCACTGCATTATGTTATTTATAAAAGTGTGTCGGTCTGTGGCTTTTCAATTAATTTCAAAAGGCTGAAGAGGCAAGTCCAGTAAAAATTGTTAAAACAGTCTGCTGCTTTTTGCGTTCTCTCCAAAATAAAACCTTCATTAAGCTTCACATCTTATTTTGGTCAAATCATGATGCTACAAGATTGCATATACCCTTCTAAGTTTGCAGTGAGAAGTGTATTATTTTCCATCCATATCTTCTCATCTCCTCTTCCTCCATCTTTCTTTCCCCGTCTTCTCATAAAGCAGGAGCACAGTCAGCACTGTGAGCAGGCAGGATGAGATCTTCCAGCACTGAGCAGTCCTTCCTGCTATCATTTTGGTGTCACGTTTTGACTTCCTAGGAAATCTGGCAAGATACAATGGTTTTCAGAAGTAATGCAAGTGCAAATTCCTTACTCCTCTATGAGTTTAACATGATTTTAGAAAGAATCCCCTAATCCCATTAAACCATTCCAATAGCTCAATCCCAGCTTGCAAAATCATTGAGTGACAACAACTTCAGTAGCACTAAAGTTGAAAGCAAGGCTTATTATTGATTAACAAAGGCACAGAAGTAGATTCTAAACAGATGCCGTTATGCATATGCCTGTCTGGCAGTAAGAATTGATACCTTGGTCAACTATAGGAACTATGTCATATACGGTTTCATGTCTAAGACTTCTCATTTTCTTAATCTGATCCCGACGGTACCAGCCACTGCATGTTAACTTTTTTGAGTGGCTACCAGTCATTTAGATTTGAATAACCTTTAATTGGTTGGTTGCTCTAGCAGGCAGTTAAAGTATTCATAGATTTTATTAACCTTTTCTTACTAAAGGAGAAGAAAAAAGGCAGTGGCCAGAAAGCATCATTAAGTGAACCTCATCCCTATTTTCAGAAAACTCAGAGCTGGGGACTCTAGCTGCTCTCCAAACACCATAATTTGGACTGCCAGGAATGTAATAAAAACTGTAAATTGACACAAAAATGAAAGTGCTTGGGAGAAATAAATTCATAACTACTTTTATTTTTTGGTGAAGAAAACATCAAAGGTTTGCAACTCAGCCTGGAAGGCAAAAATGGATAAAAGGAGAGTGCCTATAGTTTCAAAATATTTTTCTCTTTAATGAACAGTTGAAAATATCCATAAATCTCTTCCAATATCACTGTATTTAAAAAGCAGTCAAGTCTTTTGTTCCTGACATGTTTATAGTAAATCTATTCTCATATGTCGTGTTTGCATAAATTGTCCAAAAGTTCATCCTGTCTTGGCTGTCTTTCTGTATTCATTAGTAATGAAGTCATTTTTTGAGTAAATGAAGGGAGAAAATGCCCAGAAACTCAGGTGATGCATAGAAAGAACCAGACTTCTGATGACTAACAAGGCAAATACAACTTTATTCTGCTAAATTTACATAAATTTGTTTCTTATTGCCAGGGATGAACTAAACAGTATGAATTATGTGTACAAGTGTGTAATAAATAAATATAGGCAATCAGAAAGAAATTCTGAATAATATATGATAAGGTAATAATGTAGTCCCAAACAAGCACTTATGTGAACACCTACCTAATCAAAGAGCTACTGATAGAGGTCTGGTATGAGCTGTCACATGGATTTAGGATACCTTTGCACCTGACTCTAATAGTAAAATTTATAGTGCAGCAACACAATGTCAAAGCCAATCTTCCACTTTCTTTCTTAGTAAAGGAGACACACATTACAAAAACAAAGAAGTACTGCCATTTGGTACAGCCTGAAATGCAGGGCTGGCTGATGCCCCTGAGGAGGGATGAAGGAAGGGAGACTTGGCTTTTCCATGGGATGGAAGACTGGGGAGCCAGGGCTGCCAGGGCCTGCCCTCCACCTCCTGGGCCCACTCTGGCTTGGCTATCCTCCCATCTGGCAGCTTCCCCAGCCCCCATGGCCTGGCCCTCACTCCCCCAGCGGCCGTGTCTAGGGGTGACCCCGCAGCCCAGAAGCAGCCAGGCTTGTGGGGTGCTGGCAGGAGACAGCAAGCATGGCCTCCTGCCCTCTGGGGCCGCAGGAGCAAACGCTGAGCTTTCAGCTTCTCCACAAACGCTTCCCAACTCAAAAGCTTCCTCTCAGAAATAATTAGAGCCAGTGTAGCTGGAGCATCTAAACACATTTTAGGTTACTTTTAGCACAAAATATTCACTTGATAAGAATGGATGAAGATCAAGGATATAATCTAGTCAGTGGCTCAAGTAATCAGGAGGTGAATAGATAAGAAACAACCATACAGCTGCACCACAGCCAAAGAAACAAGGCAAAACCGAGCTTTCCAGTCTAGACTCCTGTAGAATCAAACGTGAGGATGTGCAGACAGAAATTTACCATGGCCTACTCAACGCACAACACACTCATTAGATTTTGAAGTAATAGGGCACTATATTTCTTAGCCTCAGGACATGTTTCTGTGAGTGCCACTAGAAGTCTTGTTGACAGTGGATTTTTTTTGCTGAAGTGCAAATATACAATGGTTTTGCAGGGAGTTTTATATAGAAGCTTATATTCACAGAAAGCTATCCACACCTCTGTGTCTGAAACAATTTGCAGAATTAAATATTTAACAAACAAGTTGGAGATCTGCAGTGATTAAATTAGTGAGGTAATTAGCACAATATTTAAGGTTAATGTTCACAAGTAGGTTAATTATATCCTTTTCCAAATTTCTGTTTTCATTTCACTTGACACATGTTGCAATAACAGTGAAAGTGAGACCACACTTGCAGAGATGGTAGATGAAGCATCATGTATCACCAAAGGTATCAAAGACTAAATGCACACTTCTGAGAGAGCTTTCCTTCAGCACCAAGTCTTAGAGATTTATGTTCATCATGTACCAACAGTTCTCTGTCTTCTAGAGTGAACTCCATTGAATAATACTTCAGATCTGAATAAAAAACCAAACATTTTCTACAAGACTTGTGGGATTTCTTAGCTTCCAGACTTCCTACAGCTCTTATGTTAATTCCAAAAGAGATAGCGTTTAACACTTTATATTGAATTCAGTCCACATGTACAACTCCTATTTGCAATATTGCAGAACAAAAGCAGTGTACAGCGCTGAAATTCCCTCTGATTGGACTTTGGTGAGGTTACGCCACGTCTAATCTAATGAAATTAAGAGCAAAATTTGCTGCAATTACCAGCAGAATGGCTGTAAAGAATGAAGAAGGGATTCAAGTACTACAATAAAGTTTTAGAAAATCGCTCAATGCTTACTCATGCTGAGGCAATAGGATACTGCACCTGGATTTACTTACATGAAGCTACTTTGCAAACATCTTCTGCTTTTCCTCACATTGACTTCCAGGCCAGCATCTCCTCACACAGGCTCCTCAGAAGAGCGATTGCTGCACAGCCAGGCCTAGTCTGTTCATCTTCTTGTTTCCCTTTAACATGCTGTAATAAAGCTGTTATTGGAAAAGGGAAACAGACTCATTGCTCTCCAGGGGAAGAAGGAAGCCATGACCGTAAGGGGCAGAAGAATAAAATGTTTTGTGTCGAATTTACCATTTTGATGAGCAGAAGGATGGATCCGGAAGTCTACAAAGGATGTGCTTTTGTCCCCCGTTATGACTATAAAAATCAATCTTCTGAGAAAAGGAGTGGCTCTTTTAACTAGAGCTAGTCAGAACACCTCATTTTCACATTCCACGATGTAAGAAATGCATAGCAGACTAGGTTGAAAATTCGATTTTTTTGCATGCAAAATTTTATTCAGCTTTATTTTTTAATTATTTTATTCATATCTTATTTTTTATTTTATTTCAGTATAGTGCTGTTATTTTCTAAATAATTTGATTATTTTGCCACAGCATTGCAAAATGCAAACCTGCTGATGCCTGCTGGACCCTGCTGATAAGCAGGCTTGCAAAAAAGGAGCCAGTGAAAATCAGTCTCTGTCCTTTTGAAAAATTAGTTGTAGTAGTTTCACACTTCTACTTTCCCAACTAGACACTGCAACCATTTCTCTTCCTTTCTTATTTGTTGTTCACACCACTGCAGCAAAAACATATGCTTCTCTATCCCACATACATACTGCTGCAGATAGAGCCCTCTTCTGTATCATGTCAGTGGTGAGCACAGAGGCAGGGATGCTCTGGGCTGCACTGTATTTGCACAAGCGGCTGCTGTGAGTATACATGTAAGTAGAGCAACTGATTTGTGAAAAGCAGTTAGATACCCAACCAGTAATTGTGTGCACAATTACTGTGATTACACATGTAATCATGGTCATTGTGCTTCCAAATGATTCATGTGCTATTCTAAACATTCGCTCCTGTGTTACTAAAATTAAAGCGAGCTTTTCTGTCAATTTGTATTGATGGAGGATCGAGCACTACATATTGCTAACAGTAGCCTTGATACATCCAAGACCAATTGCAATTTTTGCATCCAAAATGCTCAACTTTCATCGCTTATCAAACTAATGAAAGAGGGAAGGACAAAGTTTTTTTAGAATATGTATGTATATATTTATTATGTATTCATGAACAAATTATTATTTTTGAATAGGGTTCTGGATTTGATTCAAACTCCACTGGTATTAAAAGGAATGGGACTCTGGATCAAGTTCCTCCTTCAATGTCTCTGCTTAGTTCAGGTTATAGAGCTGTGTGTGCATCTGTTGATGGCAAAATCTTTCACTCTTGACCGTCTTGGTTTTCAACAGTTAACTCAGATTTTGTAGAGAAGATACAGTGAGATACAGTAGGCATGGTGATAAGTAGTATTTCACATGTAGTCTTTGTCCATGTTCTAACAATGTGCATCAAATGTCTTACTATTGTCTCTTTTTCAGATTAGTTTACAGCCCTGTAGTTCCAGCTGTTTTATTCTGAAACTCTAAAACCCTATCACTAGGGAGTTCTGTGTAATTGACCATAATATGCACCACATTATCCATTTCAGGAACTGTGCTGAAAGACAGCAGCAATAAGGGGTTTTCTAAAGGCAGTCTGGTTTACACTAATGGATCTAACAGGAAGGAAATGCAATTTGAAAGAAGCTGATGCATATGTTCTATTGTTGAATATAATGTTTGATTTAATTATTAACTGTCTGTGATGGAAAGTCAGATCCTGCTCAGTTCTGCTTACAGTTTGGTACTCTGCTACCGGTAAAAACAGACAAGATTCAGTCTGAGGATTTAAGAGTCCTTTGTAAAATGTTGACGTTTAATTGTGCTTTTATAAAATATCAGCTGAGAAACCTCATTCACATGCTTCTTCCATAAATGCTCGCTTTCTTTTATCAAACTATAAATACAATATGGAACCTGACTCTCTTTCTTTTTTCACTTGCGTAAATCAGGAGATTATCCAAGTTAACAAACTGCTGTAATTATTTAAATAAATACAGTCTGAATTGAGTTTATATTCACTGCTGTTCCTGAAACATCGTTTTTTTTATTTTATGCATTTCATGTTGCATACATAGCACTGCAGTCAATCTCCTTCTTTCGCACTTCGGGAGTACACAATAGACCCACACGAAGTTTTAGGAAGGAGTTAAAATGTGCTGGCATGACTTTACCTATCCTTCTTTTATCAGGGATAGAGGATTTGGCACCCAATTTCAATCCAATTCTATAATTGATGTTTTGTGATTTCTAGTAAATTGTTGCATTGTGTTATAGAGGTCCTTAATTCCATGCATGGGCATTAACATGGTATAAGGAGTGAATTCATTATGAAGATGTCTTACCTGAAAATTCATTATTCCTTTCCTCACCATGGTGACTCCTATCAAACTCACTCATAACATAGTCTGGAAAGAAATAGGTATTCATGTTGAACTGCTGCATTTTCAGAGGAATTTAAAGGTAAAAATCACAGCTCTCTTGCATGATTCAGATAAAAACAGTAGTTTAACACCACCAGTAAACAAAGTAATTGGGCAACGTAATTTCAGTTTTGCAGTTTGTATCTGTCTGGTGATATTATTATTCCTGACACTATCTTAAGCAGATGCAGGACTAGAGCTGATATTAAACAATAGTAATGATATTTGGAGTTCATCCAGTATGATCTTCATTGTTTGTGAGAGTGGCTTCCACATAGTTATTTGATCCATAATTTCTCATCTTTCATTAAACATATATTTCTACATGTAGTGCACACAGCATTGGCTCTAGGGGATTCATTTTCCTTTGCAAAGTCAAAACGGATTGGTTATATTTCTCATCAGCATACAGAGAAATGAAGTTCCTAGAAAATACACTACCACACCTCAAACACCTAATTGATTTAGACAGATTAAGAGAAAATAGAGACCCCCCCCTCCACAGTGTATTTCCATTCTTGGTGTCAATCAGCATGCTACAGTCAAAGAGCTGCCACTGCAGCAAAATCCATCTCAGATTAATCTGGAGAATTCTGCTTATAATCTGTTCTCAGCTGTACGGATATGAGAAGATTTCAGAGCTTTTTAAAAACCTCACAAATTTTGAATATTTTGGTTTAAAGAAGTATTTGACATCTGAGATCAAAACACATCCAAGCTGCTTTAGCCCCTGACTCTCACCAGAAAGGATTTCTGCTGGGCCTTTCCTGGTCAAGAACACCATAAAACCAACATTTCTTACCCTGCTTCAGGACACCTGCTTGTCAGAAACCAACAAATGCCAGGATACATAATTTCTTTTCAAAAGGGAACCAAGTTCAACACAAATATGAGCCAAGGTCAGCTCTAGCTTTGGCTACAGCTTTCTCTTAGTTCCACCGTTACTCCCATTCCTAATTAAAAGTTTACTGAAGCACTTTGCATACTTTACTGTATTAAAGAAGCAATTATCGGAGTGAGAAGAAAAACTGTCAATTCTGAAAATAGCTTGGACTGTTCATGTGTCATTCTCAGTATATGCTGAAATATCCAGAAAAACGTGGCTCACACTGTGGATTGCACCAGATACCCACACACGTACAAGTAACCCTCCCCCCTCCTTTTCCACCTGAGGCTCATTTTTTGCAAAACACATGCACAGAACTGAGCTGTGCTTTCTGCCAGTGGAGTGAACTATGATGGAGCAGAGCACAAAGGAGTCTATTTTTTTCTGAGGCATACACAGGATTTTCCTGCAGAGCACAGTGTGAGAATTAAGATCAGATGTTCCTTATCACCTGCATATTGCAGGCTCAGGGGTAAGCAGGCTGGTTCTTGTTCATGGATCTCATGACCAGACCTCAGGTAAAGTCCCATATATATTGAACACCGAACACTTGCAGATCAGGAGTACCAAATTTTTATCCAGCTCCCAGCAGCTCATCCTCCTGTCTCAGCCATACCAGTACTCATCATGACTGAGCCCCCAGTGCTCCTACAAAGTTAGAGTTGGTGCTACAAGTTCACATTCCCTTCTCCTTCCCAACATGCAGCTCCCTGCACTGTCCATGCTTTGTCTCCACCTTGAAGTATTACCCTGTACAGCTTACATATATCCAAGAGGGAGACTGAAAAGGATGTGGCTACACACAAGGACAATTGAAAAAGCATGCTATGGAAATCATATTCATAGGGAAAAAGAAATGAACTCACACAGGTGTTTCGCTACTTCTGCTGTGACTCCTCCAGGCATCAAAACAGGTGAGTTTGCTGCATGTTAATCAGGAAAAAAGAACATCTGAAATATGCATCTGCACATGAGCATCTGTGCAGAGTTTCTCCAAACCAGTTCTCTAGTGCATTTCTTTTCCTATGTGGGCCTCTTTTGTACTTTGTTGTGCCAAGAGGCTTATTTTGTATAGGTGAAGAGACCCTCATCCACCAGCCATCAGGGAGTGCTATTAATATGCAACATCTTGAATGCATGAGCTGAATGACAAGCTGGCAGAGTTTGAAACTGTGTAGTCCAAGTTTATGTCTTTCCCTGAAGAGGCGAAAAGCCCCTTCCCCATATCCCTGCCAAATTGTGCCAGAGATAAAAGAAAGGAGAATGGGCAACCTATTTTTTTTTGCTTCTCTCTTACTAATATCTTATTTCTCCAGGGCACAGTCAATGTGAATTGGCTTGTACCACACAGGTTGCTCCTTAAGTTTAATTTCAAAACAGATCACAATAGCAGAGCTTGTGGTTTTGCAAACTGCTTGTGGAACAAATCAGAAATATTTGTTAAGACCTTTTATGTATGTGCTGTTTTCTGGATGCATGAACCCTCTCCATCTTGGGACCCTAAAATACTGAGTTAAATTATGGTCCTGAATTTTAGGCATATTTGCAGTTTTCTTTTAGTCACCTAGTGTCACCATGCAAAGCTTGACTTTCAGACTGTATTACATGCCTGAGTAGGAAAAAAGGGCAATTGTGGTATTCTGAGTAACTTTGTCCTTTCACCAACTGCTCAACTTTGAGGCATTAAGAAAGAATTAGAGAAGCAAATAGACATACATTAAAAAATTGCTTCAGAGTTCTGTGATAGAAGAGAGAGAACTCAAAAGCCTAATGGCAACATCTAATACGTGAGTAGGACTGAAACAAGACCATCCTGGACCGCTTCCCTTGGTGTGGGTATTCCTACTGAGTCCAAGTGGCCAAGTGAGGAAAAGCTTTCCACCTGTGAATGGCAGCATGGAAGCAGGCTCCAGCTTTGGTTTGGGATCTCACAAGCCACGGGTTACAGACCAGCAACCTGTCAGCAGCATCTTTCTTGTTGGAACATGGCCTGATCAGCACACAGCCTACCCCAGCCTCCATGCAGAGGTACCAATGGAAACAGCAAACTGGCCTTTTTCAGATATCAGCTGTTAACCTGGCAACCCTGCTTCCCTCTGTGCACGCCTTTGTCATTCACTGAATCTCTGCCTGCTGAACAGCTCTTGGAATGAGTTAAAATGACTTTTGGGATGTTTTCTCTTGCCTTAAAGGACTCATCTGCTTTGTTTTTTTCCCTCAGTCATAGAAAATGATCTACCCAGAAAATGTAAAAAATGGTTTCTATGTAAATTGAAGGTAATGTCAGCCAAATTAATTTGTTAACTTAATGTCTAAAAATCATTTCATATTCCACACCTACAAACTCATACTCTTTCTTACAGGAATATATTTTCTACATATTTGATCCTCTTTTTAACTGCTGCAACCATTTTTCACCATTCCGCAAAGCAGGCTCAACTTACAAATGATGCTTATCAATCACAAGAGAAATATAACCCTTTATTCCTTTTTATGAGATTTAAGTCCTATCCCTTTCCTGAGAAAATTTCCTAGTATCCTACATAAGCAAAATTCCTTTCGAATCAGCAATGAGGGCTCATTGGGAAGGTCAGTGCTAACAGAAAAACAGAATTACTAGTCACAGTGCATTGACTTGCAAGGAAACCATTTTGTGGAGCAATGTGGGACAAACATAAACCCAGATTTGAGTTTGGTAATGTTAAAACACACTTACAAATACATATTTTTATAATGTCATTGAAAATGTGTCTTTTTTTTAAATCATGCATATAAATGTGTTAAAATTTAAATGAGATCAAGAACCTCATAGAATAGACAATCTGTTGATAGGCTTCTGCATGGGCATACAGGAGGGGCCAGCAACAAACCCTCACTGGTACTTGAAATTTAGGAAATATTGATTTTGAACAGCTTGCCCACACAAACAGTGACGAGATTTTCCAGCAGAAGAGTCACCAGGGTAATTTAAACTTGGGCTGATACATCTTTGTTGTTGTGTGCATGTAACCTCCGTGAGATCACAGACTGATGCTAGGCATGGGCCTTCCAAAGAAGCGGAAATCAAAGCTTTGAATCATGCATTCAAGGGCTTCTTGCTGAGAGAGAACTGAAATAATTTTAAATAAAATTCCTAGGTACTGAATAAACACCGTGGCAGCGTGGATGGCAGCAGCAGAAGCCGGCGGTGCCCAGGCTGCTGGCCCAGCTCAGTGCTGCACCATGTGGGCAGGCCCAGGGCAAGCAGCCCCTGCAGCAGCAGCACCTGAAAGCCTGTGGCTACCAGAAGGGCCTGCCCTGCACAGAGCCCCAGCACCAACAGCACCACACAGACCCACGTACCCTGTTCCGGCTGTCTTCTTGTGCCACTACAGCAGGGAACACCTCTCCTCTGCACTTGCCGTCAGCGAGACAGCTGTGGATTTCCTTAAAATAAGAGACCTGGAAATGGAAGGATATTGATTTAGGCCATCTTGTCAATCACAAGGAAGAACATCCCAGCAGGTATTACTTAAGGAGTGTTTGTATCAGGATGCCCTTCTTTCTAAAGACCAGTGGATACAGCTATTTTTAATGCTGGTCGGATGAGCTACGATCTTACAAAAATTTCGTCTGAGAGACAATATTTTGCAGGAGTTAAGCAAGACCAAGCAAAACAAGTTTTTGGCTGAGCCAAAATAGATTGGTTTCACTAGCAGCTTCACTGGCACCTTCAGAGTCAAGAGCAGCTGGAGGGAATGCTGAGCAAGGCTCTGCCCAGCTAGGCTGAGCTCGCAGAGCACCTGGGCCTACAGCCCTCCCACACCGCTGCTGGCACCTGTATTGCCCAAGGTCCTGAGGATGCCAGCATGGTGAGATAAATGCTTGTTCCAAAATGCCACTCATCGAATCATTAAAGTTGGAAAAATCAGTAAGATCATATAGGCCAGCCCATCACCACTATACCACTAACTATGGCTCTCAGTACCTCATCTATTCTTTGCTTAAAAACCTCCAGGGAAGGTGACTCTGCCACATCCCTGGGCAGCCTGCTCCCACGCCTCACCACTCTTTCTGAGAAGAAACGTTTCCTAACATCCAACCTGAACCTCCTCTGGGGCAACTTAAAGCCATTACCTCTTGTCCTATCACTAGTTACCTGTTTACTGACACAGATCAGCAGCCTCCCATTTGGATCGTGCTTTGCTACTCCCAATGCATAGCAGAAAGGACACTGCCCACCCAAGGCCAGCAGCACCACAGCCCCTAGCATGCATGGCCAGCACTGGCACTCACTGTCAGCCCCGCAGAGAGGGCAGCACAGGGCTGCACAGTCAGGCCCACCAAGACCCATGGCATACAGGACTGCCAAGCAGCTACACTGACTATAGCTTCAAAGCAGAAAAAATACCAAGGATCACCAAAAACTAGTAACAAAAAGGTCCTTTAATAGTCCTACACTGCTCTTACCATGCGCTCTAAGTGCTTAGTGAGGAAGTGACCTTTACGAAATTATTGTTTATGATATCTTGGTGTGTGCCAGTGTAGGCACAAAGAGTATTCCAATTTATTTAAAAGGTTACATATCAAAACTGAATATGCAGTACAACTGTGTTATCACATTGCATAGCTTTTACACAAGAAATCCAATCCTTTGCATGCATGCCTTCTAGGCGCTTGGGCTGGATTCCTTCAGTATCAAAACCAGAGATGAAGTAAAATGTAACAAAATAATTTATTCATTCTTATTTTCTTGTTTATGAATTGTCTACAAATCTCTTTGAAACCTCCCCAGATAATCCCTGGCTTCAAATTACTCACAAATTTCTTCCAATAAACAATTTTCTAGCTTGCAGACTATTCAAACATGGGATTCAAGGTGCTCAGCACCTTTGCAAGCAAAGCATGCTGAATAATTTAGTTGTCTCAGTTTCAGAAACCTGATCTGATTTCTTTCAAGCTGTATGACCCTCTTAGGGTACCTTATGCATCATAAACAACCTCCCCCCACCCGCTGTGCATTGGAGGCTCTAGCTTTGCCTACTGAGGGGCTGACCCAGGCCTGCCCAACACCTGCCCTCAAGCTGACTCCAGTAACTGAGTGGGAGCAGTGCTCTCCCTGCACAGGGAATACCTGCACACTAGCGTCTACTTCAGTTTTTCAGTTCCCAAGTAAGAAAGTGCCCCAAACCAGACACAGAGAATGTGCTTTTCACTTGACAAGATAAAAGATGAAATCAGGACACATTTATTCCAGCAAAATAAATGGCTAGGCTCTTAGAATCTCACAATCATTACGTAAGTTTGGAAAACACCACTACGATCACCTAGTCCTACTATCAACCCATCCCCACCATGCCCACTAAACCATGTTTCTCAGTGCCACATCTCCACATTTCTTGAAAACCTCCAGGGATGGTGAATCCACCATCCTGGGCAGCCTGTTCCAATGCCTGACCACTCTTTCTGAGAATTTTTTTTTCATAATATCGAATTTCTTATGCACAACACTGGAGAAACTCACAAAAATAAAAACTAAAATTAAAAAAAAAGCAATTCTAAACTGGAGTTATTAACAAGCACCCGTCCTTGTCCTCGCCCTGGCAAAATCAGAAGCACAGTGGGCTGGTCCAAACTTTGCCTGGGCTATTCACCCCGAGCAGTGCCCTTTCCTCCCTTGGGGTGTTTGAGCCCACCTCCTCTGAACCAGCCCAGGGTCCTGTGGCACCTCTGCAGACTCCTGGCATCTTCACATGTCACAGCTCAGGTCTCAACCTGTTCTACTAAGCCCACAGAGGGGTCAGATATCCTTCTCTTTTCTTCTTGTGTCTGGGATACAAATGTCAACATGCTGAGCAGGACACGTCCTGTCCTTGCACTCTCATGCTGGCAGTGAGTTTCTTCCCCCTGTCACAGAAGAATTCCTCAAGTGTCCCTTCTATTGTACTTCTTAACATGAATATTTTTTTTCTGGGTCATTCTGCAAGCCACAACACACTCAAGATCACGCTCAAACTTGATACACCACAAGAACTATTTTATATAAACATCTTATTGGATTTAGAGCTTCTTACAAGTTAGCTTCTTATAGAAACCACACATCTCATTTTGGAGTCAAATGACAGTAATCAATCACATGCACGCTGCTTTTTCTAAGCTACTCCAAATTATCAGCCACTGCACTCTATCATGACTCTTGTGTCTTAAGCAGTTAAAAACACCCAAAAACACCTTCTTAAAATGATCCTGCTTGGATGTAGTCATGGAATTTACCGGTGACAATCTCCTGACAGCACAAATGAGAAGAACCAGCCTCAAAGATTCAATTCATGCCCAGCTACAGTGTTCAATATGTTAAAAAAAGAAAATCCTGAAATAGAAATTTGCACTGTTTCTTATTTTCTTACATTTGTTCTTCTCATTTGTTTCTGCTCCTTGACAATTCCTACAGTTACCAAAGAAGGGTTCATCAATGGTCTCCACTCACACAAAACCTTCCTCACACCCTTCAGATATGCAACATGGTGTGAAATCCAAATCTCACAATTCTAAGAATTTATCACTAAGAATTTTTTTTCTGTATCTCAAAGTCTAACTGAAAATTTGTCTTTGGAAATATTCATGAAAGTTAATTTCAAATGCTTATACGCTCACAGACAGCAAATTCACCAAAAGCCATAGACATGATCAGTTTGGAGTTCACTCTTGAATTTAAATGAATATTCATAGACATTTTCAACAATTCCTTTAACTTCAGTAGAGACTCATCAGCACTCATTTGCTCATTACCTCGTTTTTATTAGTGCAAATCAGGACTAGAAACACTGAAATCAAAAGTTAAGATTGTATGAAAAATGCTTAAAGAACAGAATTGAGCCATACTTCCTTATCTTCAAATTGAATAAATCTAGCTTCCTTTTTATTAAAAGCTGAGAATAATTTGTGATCTTTTGAAGTTATTGTTCTGCTGTCAGCTAGAACTATTTATATGTTCTGACACTGTTAAACTTTTCCTTACTTCTTCCCAATCCCTAAAAAATTATTCATCCACAATATTTTTCCCCACTTCCTTGGATTCAGTTTAAATAAAGTTTATAAATCTCTAATGAAATCATCTAAGATGAATTGATTTCAAATGCTGCAAAGTTGAATATTAAAAATTCTTTCACCCATGAAAACCTTGACAATATCAAGAAAATGGTGGAAGGTATTTTAGACCACAAATGTAAAAGGTTGCCAGTCAATTCATTGTTGAAACACTTCCCTGAGGAACAGAAATAGTAATACTTACCAGATTACTTCAAAGTTTTAAGTTGCTCTTGTGACTTGCTCTATGACAATCATATGGCAAAATTTTAAAATCACACTGTTTTGAAAAGCTTTAGACCTGGAAATTTATCTTCTTCACATCTTATGGTTTATTATTTCACAGTTTGAACCTGAACTCAGCCATTCCTCATTTTACTTGATTCCAAATTTATCTTAAAACTCTGGGATGACTCCTGAAGCTGTTTGGAAAGCTGGGACTGTATTAAAGGTCACATTTTCAAAGATATTCCAGGTGATTTAGAAATACAAAGGTCTACTGACTTGTAGGCTTCAAAATGGCTTAGTCATTACTTAAAAGGGTACCATATGTCTGGGATTATTTGGCTCTTTCAGCTTTCTTTCCAACATTACTTCATCAAAGCAATGCACAATGACATACATTAAGTTACATCACAAAATCTAACAAAGGTAATTACGTTAGAGCTAATCAGGCTTGTGCACTACAGTGTCAGTCAAAACCCCTTCCAAAACGCCAGTGATGACTGTGATGCCAGTCATTCCTGAAGACTAACCAAGCCCTTCTTCATCCTTACTCATGGAAAGCAACATGAAAAAGCGTCTCTTAAGAGTATATTCTCCAGTACTGCAGTACAGTGTAGAAGTTACAGATGCTATATTCATACTCACTGTTTACATTTATATGGAGCTGGTTATTTCCCTACAAAAGAGTTCTCTTGAAACTCAGGGCACAAAAAAACAGAAAGCTAATAAATCCAAAATGAAGTACAGATTTTTTTTTTTTTTGAGGTGGAACCATTTTTGTTAGATTATCCTAACACCTAAAAATCAATATTTTTCTCCCTACTTTTTCTTTTCCAGTACCCAGCTTCTGGGCATGTTTTATACAAAGCAAAGTGAAAGGTTTGGCTTTGAAGTCACATAAAACTCACTGGCCAAGTGCATCAGCAATTCACAGAAATACACATGAAGGCATAGAGCAGAGATTTGGCACAGATCAGAGAAACTACAGAAGCCACTATCAGTTCAGCCTCATTTATTAGAAAGAATTGACAAGATACTCCGTGTTGGAGTCCCTGCTATATTACTTACAGAACAACAGGTCAAGCTTTATGAGTAATTTCTATTCCTACCTTTTGTGGATGCAAAGGTCTTTACCACAATTGGATCATTTACCTCCCCTGAGATAAGGCATTGTAATTCCATCCAGCCTGATTGCTCTTCACCTTTATTTCTCAGATCACATTCTCCTGTTTTTCAATAATCACTAATTACCTACAATTCTGAAAATACAATCAAAAGATGAAATTTATTTCCTTACATTTCCTTCTGTGTTGGAACACTGAGACATGCATAAACCTCTGCTGCTAACTGATTAGGTAAGATATATCTTAGTCGAGGAACCTAGTTTAAAACAGGCTTTAATTCTGACTGCAAAATTATGCAATATTCTTATGTATCTAGTACAAATAGTTTCCATCCTTGTCCTCTTTCCTTCCTTATTCTCCCCATAGCCATTTACTCAACCGTAGGGTTCTGAAGATTGTAGTAGCTGTTAGTCTACAAGAAGAAACTGTTACATTCACACCAAATATGATATGCAAATACTCCACTGTAATTCATCTGTTTCTTTAGGCTAATTTATATTTTAATGAATTTGGTCATTGGGAATTCAAGTACTTTAGCTTCAAAAATTGCTTGTTGAAAACCTTTTGCTGAAATATAATTTTCAAGCAGGTTTTTAGCCAGCTCAAACCATTGTTGAGATCCCTTATTTAGTGACACAACACTTCAATAAATAATACAGAGATGTGACTTAATATAATAGCCCTTAATCTTGTATACGAGATACAGAGATAGCAGAAAAAGCATTGCTCAAATAGGGTAATAGTCAAGCTACTTCTGAGCTACTACGTAGTTATAAACCACATTCTGAAAACTATTATAAGATGACTTTGTCATTATTTTGTTGCAAGTGTAGCTTTTTTTTTTTCCAGAAAATAATTGAAATTTATTTCAAAAATGCCATTAAGATTTAATAGACAAGTTCTGCTCAAGCAGCTGAAGGAACGGACCGACAGGAACAACCACAAGGCGAAAGCACTGCTGTCCCTGCCTGGAGTCACTGGGGCTGATCTGAACATCACCTGTCTCAAATCTCCTACTGACCTGAAGGAACTGTAAAGTGAGCATAGTCCCGATAAGAGCAATGACACAGCATTTTGGTGGAGATGTCCAGAACTCACCTGGTAAAGCAAATTCTGGCATTAACAAAATTTCTTTGGCAAGTAATGTAAGCCTTGTCCGCACGGGGTGTGGCACTGCCTAGCTGATCCGAGTTCACACAGCAGCTTAAAGGCAATTTTCCTACAGAAAAGCACCAAATTTGCATTTCACCTAGGCTGAATTTAGCCTGACATCTGTACAAACCAGACTTTCCATGGGCAACACTCAGTTACAGGAAATCTGAGCTTTTAAGGAAACCCCTCACACAACAGACATTTTGGAGCTCGTTCATTCGCTGGGGATTGCTGATGGGTGCTGCATGCGGTGCCAGGGCCAGGCTCTAGTCCTGCAGGGTAGCAGCCGTTGGCTCTTTAAATAGATTTCTTCAGTCTTGATGGAAAGAACATGCAGATTCAAGAGCACAATCGGTAGGAGGGGGAAAGACAGAATGAGATTTAAGAGAGAGATCACTAACAAACCTCACACACTGAAAACAATGGCAGTAAAATCCCAATGACAGAACAATCCTTTATGTCATACCAGTTTGAGAGAACATCGATTTAAATGGTGCAATCAGGTCCATTTATTGCAAGAACTAAAAAAAACATGGAAACTAAGTGGATACAAACACACCCTTTGCTATATTTTAAACCAATAGCATAGCTTACTCAATTAGAATGAAATTCATCTTTTAAGAAATATCTAATTGGGTATGGTAAACTTATTTTATTTTAAAAGAATGACATTGATGACTCCTAATTATACACAAACGTGTTCCCTAAGTAAATTAGTTATTGTTAAAGCCATTAATGCTGAGCACGGCCTTATACAACAGTGTCATCTAGTGGTCAGCAATCGGACTCCCCGCTTCAACTGGAAGATTGAGACGGTCAATAAATAGGTAACAACGCTGTGCTTGCCTGTCTGTTTGTTTAATATTAATGCATTGCTTCATATAACTAAATAAATCACCACTTATTCCGTCCAATATGGTGACAGGTTTCTCAGCACGCTGGCAGGAGGCACAGAAGGACCGACACTTGGGCACTGGGAAAAGGCAGGGGACACCTACGCTACCTGTCACTGAAAGCATGGGCTGTGCCAGGCGCTTCTGCCATGACAGCAACAAGGCAGACTTGGTCTGTTTCTCTGCCTCCAGACTTGCTTTCTGAACTCCTTTTGCTCCAGATTTACTGCTCAGGCTAGGGGAGCTTTGGGCCAGCTGGGGGTGTTCAGCAGGGAGCTGTCCTGGCAGGTCCCCTCAATCACAGTGAGGTTCAGCTCACCTCCTGGCTCAAGTTTGCAGTCCCTCACTCTTCTGCCTGACACCTTGTGCTCCTAATTTATCCAAGAAAGCTCACTAATACTTCACTTCTTACCATCCAGCCAGCTAGGCACTGGGGGAGGATGCTATGAGCATATGCTGCCTCCAATTACCACATTTGAGACAAAACACCCAGCGGAATAAATAATTGTATTTTACAAACCTGCATTCTGGAAGTATTTTGTAATTGATGGGAAACAGAAAAAAGTAATGTGATGACAACACATCAGAAAAGCTATGCATCACCATGGCCCTGAACAATCTGCCATCAACACAGTCTCATATCTACTGGTAAATTTCATTATATCAAAGAGAAGAAATTTAAATTCTAGTACTAGCTGAAATTTATGGATAATGACATTGTGAGTATAGATTTGAGAGGGACACCTACTATAGGATTTGTTAAAAGCCATGTACTATTAGGTATATGCCTCTAAAATGCAATACTGATAACAATGGTGAGACACGTAGAAAAAGTATCACTCAGCTCATTGCTGTAACAGGCTATTCTTCCTCACAGAGAAGCCTTGGGGCCTGATACTAACAATCCTGACAAATCAGGACAACCTGACATCACAAAGTTGTCAGACTGGCAAGCTGTGATCTTTAAGATAACCAAACAAAATTCAGATTTCACCTCAGTTTGCAGGTATGCATTGCTTTTTCCAGATGAGTCTACTAACTATACTAACATTTTCCTGAAAGACTTGAGCCTTTATTTCTTGACACAAAAATATCATTACTGAGATCATAAAAACTCTGGATTAAATTTCGAAAGCATTGTTATGTTCTACAAAAAAATTTCAGAATATATTATACACAGATCTTCGGCATTAATCAGTTGCAACCAGTATTGTATTTAGTACTCCCCCAGTCAATGATATTATGAAAAGAAAAACAGACATGCTGGTAGAAACCAGCTTCTTTGTCAAGCTTTTTTGGAGGTAAGAAAAAAGAGAGTGGCCAGGTTTAATATATCAGACCTGATCTGTACCCCGTGTGGGGTTTCCCTTCTTCCCCACTGCTGGGTCCCACTTACCAGGATTTTTCTCTCAATCCAGCATGCCTAAGAAGGGCTTCACTAAGTCAGCATTCTTCGACTGGATTGTTCCAGTGATCAATAGAGAAAGGACAATGATTTATTTATAAAGCAGCAATGCAGCACTGCAAGAATTAGTTCGCTTCTGGAAATGTTTTCCATTTTATGCATTCCCCACAAAAAGGAATGCACAGTAAACTTCAGTGTGAACTGCAGTGCAAACCAAATCCTATCTGAATCCTTTCATTTGTTTCTCTTTTGAAGCATTGCTGTGCATCAGGTTTTGTGTGCGTGTGTGTTTGGTCGGGTTTTTTTTTATTATTATTATTTTTAATGTAAAGCTTGTTTTATATCGATTTAGCAAGGAATAGGTAACAGCCATATCAATTTTCTCATAGTGAGATGTATCCGTAGAAAAACAGTTTTTTAACTAGAAACAGAAATGACTAATCTATTGACTGTTACAAGCTACTCTGATTATATTTTACACAGATGATAAATAGCATAGGCAAGTTTTGTATTTTAGATGTTTCAACTAACATAGGTAGTTTTGTTAAGCAACAGAAATGTCCATGTCTGCAGTATAACATAATAGGAATTGACATTTTGCATAGTAAATGGCATATATGTCTTGGAGTTTCCTATGTTGTAGATTATTACATTTGGGAGAAATAACATTCTGTTTTATGTTTTATGGCAGTTTGAAAAATAAAAATGTACCTGAATCTTTAAAAAACAGAGCTTATAGCAATCTGGGCACATACTTAGAGCTTCACAAAAAGTAAATGGGATAGAAAGTATGTTTTACATCTTCAAAAGGAGAATTTTCCCCCTTTTGGGTTGCATGTTTCTTCATAATCATCATTTTGCAATATAATGTCAGAATGAAGCACAAAAGGGATTTTTTTTCCAACAATTGGAATTGCCATGGCAACACCCCAGATCTCAGTTAAAGTTTGGTCCTGTACAGATAGTCACATTAGCATTTGTTTTTGTGCTGAACGCAATGCTGCATGTGAAAAGCACTTCAGTCTCTCTAGTTAAGTATAGAAGGTGTAATTTGATTATTTCTGAAATCTGAACTGTAAGATTTTGACAGCTCAATAAAAGGCTTCATCTTGAAAATCATGTATTTTCAAAATGACACAAATCATCAAAAGAACATCAGGTACCGCTATCAATACCAAGAGCAGTTGTTTGCATCTCTAATCTCAATTATGCTGAATTTGAGTAACTATCCACTGTCTTTTTTCAAGCAGCTCTTAACTTTCCCAAACATGTTAATCCTGTTGTATTCACAAACACACAGAAACAGGTGAAATTAAGTGATGCATTTAAGCTACTGAAGAATCAAAGGAGACTGTATTTCCCAGACATCTTTATGAGGATGATTTCCTTCCACTACTGCAAAGAATCAGTTGAAGGTAAATGCAGACATTTCTTCTCTGACACTTCAAAATCCTATCCAAGCTTCAAAAAATTAAAATCCTTTAAATTGCAAACATCTCATTCTGGTAACTGTACATATCTGCAGAGCATATACATGTAAATGTATCTGTATGTGTTCAGGAGGCTTTAACACTACCCTTCACGTCTGCAGAACAACCTACCAGAAACAAAATACGGAGGAAGAATAAATGACCATTCTAGCTGGAATTTGATTCCTCCCCAAACAGAAAACAAAACCAGAAAATACTTTCTATTAAAGTAGCACATAGTTCATGTTTCAATTACTGATTTTCTCAAATAGCGTGGAGACAAAGACTGTTTTCAGAAACATGCTGGAAATATACAAGACAACTGGAACTGTTCCCAAATAAACTGGCCATTAAATAGGCAAAGTGACAAATTACCTAGTATGAATTTTGACAGTTCTGATGATAAAATAAATAACCTCAAATGCAAGATGAGACTGAAATCCTGTTACCAAAAAAAAAAAAAAAAAAGTGAATTCAGAAGATTTAATCATTGGGCAAATGTTATGAACCATACAAACAATGCAATACAAACCTGCGGTCTTGGTACACTCAAGCAGATATTACATATACTCTGTGAAAAGTACAGTGAAGAATGTAATAGAAATTGTTTCCATGTGAAGAGGAAATAAACACAAGACCTGCATCTGCTTTCTCTTTAAGGGATAGTTGGCTGAAGAGCACTGGCTGGGAAAGGGTCTTCTAGGTGGACGGTTGGACTGGATGATCTTGGAGGGCTTTTCCGATCTTGGTGATCCTATGATTCTAGAAACATGACATTTAATGAGGCAGTCCTGGTTGTCATTGGAAAGAACCTAAATTCTAACATTTTGTGAATATACAGTCTGCTTGGAAAATATGCTGGTGTTTGAAGTGTTAATCTTCCTGTTCACATTACAGATATCACTTTCATTACCTTCATGGGTCCAGGGTGACAAGCCTAGCTGCTCAGATTAAAACAAAAAAATAAAAGTGACAAACTGCAAGTTGTATTTAAGGGTAGAATTAGCAAAAGTTTAAAAAAAAAAAAGTAAGAAAGAAAAGGAAAAAAAGGAAATAAGCCCAGGGCCAGACAGCATTAGTTGCTATGGGGCTCTGTTTCCAAGCACCCAGCAGAACTTTGAGACCTATTTAATTGCCCTAAGAGGTAAGCAAAGCTCACCACTCAAAATATTGCTGCCTTAATACACTGGTATCCTACTTGACATACAAAGTACTCAGAGTCAAGTGAGGTGTCCCCAGATGCTGTTAAGACCAACAGCTTCAACTGTTGCAAAGCCCCTAGCAGATGAGCCCTGCGTGTCCCAGCCCTGAGGAGTCAACAACCTGCTGCATCAGAAGCAACTTCAGCGTGATTTATCTGGAGCCTTTACTGCTGGATGTTAGGAAAGAGAAGGGAACTCTTTCTACAGTTCTTCACTATCATTTCACTTTGTATAGGAAATAAGTTGGATCAGCTTGAAGACGTTGGTATATTTGAATTTGCTTTTCCAGATTTCATACTGTTAGGCATGAATGATTATTCCCCGTAATGAGAGGCAATAGATGAGCTGAGCTGTGAGAACTCTACTTTGAAGACTGTAAATCAAAACAGAAAAGAGGGAGGGAGCTGGGATGAAGAGGCAGCCAGCAGTGAGACCACACCACTGTGCATCTGGGCTTTTATGATTTCCCGTGCTGCTGTTCAATTTTTCTACTAGCTCCTCTTTGAAGGGAATAATTTGTAGGTAGCTGTGTCACTGGTAGCTCTATCTGCAACCATGCGATTTTGATTTCATTATTCAGTGTTGTGTTTTAATAGTCATTTGAAAGCATTATTGAAATATCTCAGTGCACATTACAGTGACTCTTGTACCAGTAACTAAAGATGCAGCCCCCAGGAAGTGCCATTTATTTCAGTGGAGCACAGCTGCACTAGAGGAAAAAGCCTGGGGCACCCGCAGCAGCAATAAGGAAGCAGAGGGAATCAGCAGCTTCTGTCTGTTTTGAAAGAGGAAATATCTCTTTTACAGTATCTATGTGCAAACACCCTACACAATTACAGGCATTTCTGGAGTAGTCTCCCATTTGTTTTATTTCTGAATTTATTTTTCTTCAGGTGTTTTGATGATTTTGCTAATCTTTTCCTTTGCAAATAAATCTATTCCTTGTAAAAAGTCTAGCAGCTCTTTTTTTAGTATCCAGCATGCCCCCACTTGGAGGTTACATGCTATGAAAAGCATATGCCACTTTTCGACTTGTGCTTGTACTCTAATGGAGCAAAAGCAGCGTTTGCAAAGATTTTTCTTCCTATGCATTTTTTTACGCTTATAAAAATACTACTATAATGATAATTGAAAAACAGTATTTTTTGGAAAACATTTCAATGAGGTTTACAACAGCTGCTCTAAACAGTTATGTAGAGAAGCAGAAACAGGATAAAAAAATTCGAGTCAATTGTAAACCTTTCACCTATTCCTAAAAATGAGGGTTTCATTTCTGATGACACCAAACTTGGTAGGTTTGGCTGTGAACCTCCGTCTCATGCTGTCAAAGTTGTGTGTTGTGATCTGTAACAGGTCACATAATCTATATCAGCTGTTTTTCCTCTTCCTTCCTTAGCTGCCTAATTTATGCAGCGAAATAATCAGGATGGACTATAGCACTCTGCTGCTGATACAGCTTGGAGAAAAACGAGGCACGATCTTTTCAAACAGAGTGTTCAGTGTAATACTGGCGTTAGAAATTCTTTATCATTTTACGATGCAAATAAACAATCCGAGTTATGGAGGCTACATTACACACAACACAGTAGCACAATTAAGAACAAGCAAATGCACAACAAAACAGGAATCTGAATAATCATTAAACTTCATGGAGGTGAAAACCTGATCACGAAGGACACTTTCTCCCTAGTGCATAAGGGAGGGTATTTATTTACTTTCCCACAACATGTAAATTTTCAGCATATACAGTTTCGGTAACTAGAAATTTGGATGCTACAGTTACCATAAAGAAAAACAAATAACAAAAGTCACCAAGACACATTTTTTTCTTGTGCACTTTTTTTTTTTATCTTGGAATTTTTTTTCCTGCTTCCTTTATATGATGTCAAGAGACTAAAGTCCAAACCACCTAGCTATATCACTAGCAAAATAAGTCATATGACACACTCAATTTTTAGAGTCATTAGCTATCTGCAGACATCATCTTAAGCAGCAGAGTTAAAAAACCTAAAGAGAAAAAGACAGAATATATTTGAGAGTAAAAAGCCTCTGTGGGTGTTGATGGAAGTATATGGAAGAAGCCAGCAAGAACAGTAGATAATGGAAGATTGCTTGTGCAGGTAGTGGGCTTATCTATGTGACAAATTGATGAAGAATGAGCAGGAAAACCATGTTGATTTAATGCTGGCAATTTGAAGCATAGGCTGCACAGCAGTTTCAGACAGAAATACCAAGATAAATTCAGAAGCAACCCTTGCTCTGACAGATTAATAAAATACCAGGAATTATTTGAGCTTCTTAGAGGAAGGGATCACTAAAGAGCCCTTCGAATACCCAAGATATTGCACACATGAATAAAGGAATGGCTCATCCAGCCCTTGCCTGCCCGTTATCAAGAACACACTTTAAAATGATATCCAACCTTTTCTAGAAGGCATGAAAAATACATATTAGAAGGGAATAAGAATAAAGTGAACATCTGCTACTGATACAATTTTAGGAAAAAAATTGCAATGGTAGAGCCTTCAAAGAGGAGACCTAAGAATGGCTTACCTGAAATAAGAAAAGTATGTTACACTGGGTCTTATGTTTCAACTTATGCTTTCTAAGCTTGTTATTTGCAATAGGAATGTTCACCCAACTAAATGGAAAACACAGAACGTTTATAACTTAAAAACAGGACAAATTGTCTTATTGTAAACATTTTCACTACTGCTTCAATCACATTTGTGAATGTTGAGTTCTTCGGTGTTTGATCAAATACAAAAAACAACATTTTCCAGGAAAAAAGGCCTTGGACAATTTTAGTTCTGGCAGGTGTTTAATATGTGGTCTGTATGCCCATGGTTAATAATGTCAGTATAACCCTACCATCAGAAATATTCTAGCACATTTTAACTAAACAGGTTCTTGGCTGGATTTTTGAGAGAAAAACAGACTTTATCAGCATTTTTGTTTAATTCCAGACAATCTAACGTTCTCAGAAAGCTGGTCTGCTCCAGAATGCTTTGGAAAATAACATGGATTAATTTACATACAAAGAAATAAGTGGTCTTAGTACGCCTCTCCTTTCCACAAAAAGAAAGGATTACTTCTTTGGAATGGTCAGTGTGATACTTCACTGATAATTATTCACAAAAAGGTAGAAATTTTCTTTCCGAGAGATTACACAATGTCAAGTGAAAACATGTCAGTCTGCCAAGAAATACCAGTGGTGTGGAATAATTCTATTGTAGATGACACAATCACTCCTTCTAATGATGAGCATTTTTGATGAGTGTATCTGAACTCCATTTTTGCAAAGGATGCCAAGAATTACCAATAATTTGATATTTAATTTTAGGAAAACTGGAAGATTAAAAAGCTCCTATGAACAACTTCTACACCCAGGTTTTATTTCTAATTTATCAGCATTGCCTAAACTTATTATTCATTGCACAGCCCTCTTCCAGCTCTATTTTCAACAGGTATAGGTACTGTAAGCACTAATTTTAGCAGTAAAATGACCCATGTTCTAAAAATGCCCCTCTCCTCATCTGAATTCCATGAAGAACTTCTTAGGCCTTAGTCCAGTGGACTATCCCAAAAGGCTTGGAAGAGTCACTTGTGTTCTGGTATTTGGCTGAAGTCTTTAACTGTCCTTTTTCTCTTGCAGTACCTGTAGATTTAGTACAGAGAATGTGGTATTTAGGATGCTTCTAGTCAAGCTGGTGGTTGTGGAAGTCAGGAAGGAATTTCTTTTATTAGGGAACCTTTCTGGCAAAGGTCTGCTGTGCTTTTACACCTCACTCACAATAGTATTGCTTAAATAAAAATATTTTGTATTCTTCTAAACAATTTGCTGCTTACAACTTTACATATGCTTAGTGTCAGCACAAGGCTTAAAGCACTTACCCTCCAGGACAAAACTTGAAATTCACCTAGTGAACTTGATTCTTATGGGAAAATCTTTGTAGATTCAAATGCCTTCTTGGTAATCTCTCAATCATTCTCTAGAATAAAGTTAAGATCATTTTGTAGAGCTAGCTGTATCCATAAATCAGCTGGAAGAGAATCTCACAGAAACTCTGTCATCTGTGTTCTGTACCTATAATTAAGTTTTGGGTACTCTACATGAGAAAGTTGTAACTAAAAACTTAAATCCATGTTTGTACAAATCTTGATCTGCCCATTCTGTACAAAAACTAAGTTATGGCCATGGAGTTAAAGAGTAGTGCCAGACTGATCCATGCTCAAAACACTTTTAAAAAGATGCCCAGAATTACCTAAAAAGGACAATTTGATCAGAAGTGTTTGAGCCCACAGGTGTGGTAAAATGGGAAACGATTCACCTAAGAAAATCTATGCTTTTGCAGGAATAGGAGAGATTCTCTTCAAAATTTCTTTTAAAATCAAGGTCAAACTAATGTATCTATTATCACCTAGATCATATTTCCTCTCTTCTCCTCAATCACTGTATAGCTGCTATCATATGGTATCAGATATGAGAGTTTGTGAACCAGCAGCTTCTTCTTGCTGGCCAGGAAACAGTTGGTCATTGCCCCTTGATCAATGCCTCTCATTCGGTCCAAATTTTCAAATTTTCTATCTCAGTTACAATGATTTTTATTTTCAAGTCTGTGGACACATTCCTACTAGGCAACTTCCATTTTCCACCAAAGTCAATATCACCAGCTCCAAAGAGGACAGAATAAAGTACTTCCTTACTTTTTAGGTCTCAGCTTTTGAACAGTGCTCCTATGCTCTTCCCAGTGGTTTGTTTCTGCGAGTGCTTACTTAAGGCTGGGTAATTTTATCATGCTCAGTATCCAGCATACGGTCTAGTTCTGCTTGATGTTTGTTCAATTCATCTTATTCAATGCTTCCTTACCTATTTTGCATAGATTTCCTTGCTGTCAGACCTCTTTGCAATCTTTATTTCATTCAGTTCGTTTATTTTTATTATATAGCTATTTGTCCAGTTAAGAGCTTTTTCTACAATGCTTCCTTTATTCTTTTTTGTTTGTTTGTTTGGGTATTAACTCCATATAGTTTTCAAACTTTTGAGTAAGAAAAGTTCCAGATATTTCTGAGCTGCTTAGGTGGATTGACTTAGTAATCCAAATCCATTTGAGCGATTTGAAGTCCTCAGCTACAGACCTCCTGGTCTTAATCCTACCATTTAACTTTATCTGAATCACACAACATACATTCTTCAATCAGTTCGTCTAGAGTATCTTCATTACTTAAGTGAAACATTAAAGTTGGCCTCTAATTGACAGAGTGGAAAAAAAAAACCCACCGAAAACAACAAACCCGGTCAGCTATTACCAGCAGAAATAAACAGTATTATTAGCGTTTGTTCTCCCAGCTATCCTGAAGAAGTTAAGAAGTGAAGTGAAGAAGTAATCCCATGTGTAGGGCTGCCCAACCATCTGGTCACAACTGCTGGTCACATTTAATGCTTTAACCACGCATAAAACATTAAAACATAACATGCTTTAAAAAGATTCCTTTTGGTAACCAAATCCAACCCAAAAATATCCTACAGACTCACAAAATTAGAGTTTTACTAGTCATCCCTTGCTTATTTTGAAGTGCTTTCATTCAAACAGAATGGCTACACTAGTTACTCTTTAACCTATTGTACAAATTAACATGCAATTCTATCCTTTGATTGCTATGTCCCATTCCATATCTGTTTTCCCACTCTCTTTTTGTAATCCTTCTAACACCCTGCATTTTGCTGCTCTGGCTCATCATATTTGCATAAAAACATTTAAATTACTCTTTCCTGACCATAAGCATCTTTTATCCAGATTTCTCAAAAACCTTCTGCTGGTTGCAGAACCTAACTACAGCCTGAAGCACAGATCTGGCTTGCTGCTTCCCTCCAGCAGAGCTGGTTGCACTCGTCTTGCCAAACATCCAGCCCTGCCCTCCCAGACACACAATGGCTGCTTCTGCTCAGCTGCAGAGATGTCACAAGCACTGGAGGCACTTGTCACTCATGGGTGCACTTATTGGTTCAGGAATGGCAGAACAAGGAATCCATCCCTGGAAACTGCAGGAGATGGATCAGACTTGCCTCCTCAACCATTGCTATTCATGCCACTCTCTCCTCTGCTGCTCTCCATGCTTCTGTGTGCAGCTAGCTCCTTCAGCATTGGAATACATCTGAACTTACTTTTTCTGTTTACAAGAGGTACGTTTGGCAGTTCAAAAAGCTGTCTTAACTCCCCATTTCTCAGTTTCAGGCTCATTTTACCAATTATGTCAATCTCAATCTCCAGAGGCAGTTTACCAATGCTATTTCCGTACTTTCAACTTCCTCACTATGCAACAGTATATTTCATTATTTACCTTTTGATCAATTGTGAGATTATCTGTATCCATTCTGCTCAAATGTCAGTTACCTAAAAATTGTCTGATTTGTTTTTAAATTGGCATAATTTTGTTTTAAAACTATTAGCATTTCAGGCTGTACTTTTACTGGTGACTCATTCCTTCAGTTTCTGTACTGAATGGTACATTACCTGCTTTTCTGTGCTACAAAAATAATGAGAAGGAATGCTTTATTCAACAGATCATACTTTTTTAATAGGATGAGTACCCAGAGGATTATTCAGACTTTTTCAGCTGGATTTAAATTAATGGCTATCATGCTTGTTTTAGCCATCTCCTTTTGCCTCCCTTCCCCACATCTATAGGCAGGTGTTTGCATTCAGGTGTGCAGGTAAAACTAAGGATAAAGGCAAAAGGCACCCATATACTAGCTGCATGTTCTCAAGGGAACCTCAGGCCAACTTCTTCATTGCTTTATGAATAATTTGCATTGGTTCTGCTATAGCACAGGAATCTTGTCAGAGGTTGTTCCTAAGCCCTAAGGAAGCACAGAGATAACTAAAGATATTTGCTTCAATCTACCTGATAGCTCTTACCAAGCAGAGAGGATAGCTGAAGGCCAGGACAGCCTTCTAGAGCTCCAGCATGATACCCAAACTGCTTGAGTTGCCTTATCCATACAGGGCCTCAGACAGAAACCGTGGGGCTTACTTAGAGTTATAGGAGATACTTTGGTAGAGTGGGAACCAAATTGAAGTCTCCTATATCTCACAGAACTCCTCCTGGCAGCCAGAATGGCTTTCTTAATTACAGAGATGCAAATTCAGGTGAAGACACTTCTCAGCTATTATAACCCAATAAAAAGTTGAAGCAATTCCCAGCTGATTCACAAACTGACAAGTTTACCTATGACTGACTGTTTCCCCCATGCTCGGCTACTGAGTGCTGCATCAGCAGAGGTTGCCCATCCATTCAGGAGAAAACAGAATGTACAAACTGAAGTTCTCTACTAAGCAAACCCAGAAGTCCCCTATGAAATTTATAAGGAAAATGAACCCTTTCCACCAGTTGTTCTCTGCTCATCGCTGTGCTAAATAAATATCTGTTTTCCTCATGTATATCATATAAGAACAAGAACAGCTACTGGTGTTAAATTCTAACCTGCTTCATATACAATATAGAAATGTGAATAATTTGGTAGTACAAATTATTAAGTCAATTTAAATAGGAATTCCTACAGAACATCAAATCAACTACTGTAGCATATATGGCCACAGGCTGCAATCTAGTAGATAGTCATTTGCTGTCTTAAGCAATATCACACACACAAAAAAAAACATATTACTTTGTTTTGGCTCTAGAAATTCAGTAAAACAAAACAAAAAAACAGGCAGCTTTAATTCACAGATACGGAAAGCACAATTATACACCTAAAGCAAAAAGAACTGACCTCTCTAGCTCTACTTCTTCCTTCCTCTTCACACAGCATCCATCCAGCAAATGCTTCTCAGAAAGATGAATATAGAACTTTCATACATGTACAAGTTCATCCAACATAGCAGGGATTTAACTCCTTGGAGGTGGGAGGTACACTCACTCTTCCCTGCAGTTTCATCTTGCCTAAGAGTTTTTACTTTTTCTATCTGTGGAAAATAAGTGCCAGTGCTTTAGAATTACAAAGTTGGCTGCAGCCCACCAGAATACAGTACTTCAGCACGTCAGTCCATCCACAGATCTCACCAAAAACACAAGTTCTCTTACAAATCCACCAGGTCAACATCTCAAATGCTCTGCTGACACATCATCCCTAAGTGCAAAACCAGTTGAAGAAAATATGGATCTAATTCCATTGTTTCCCCTATAAGAAACAGGCAAATCTGGTCCTTCACATTTATGTGGCCCAGTAGAAAACTGCTGGTATCTAGTCAATCAGAGCAAGCTGCAGGAAGCATCTGACTGCTTGCATCACTACTGTAAATCACATCTGTTGAAATATTTCCTTCCTGATCTGGTCTAGAACTCTTGCAGCTGCAGTCTGACCACACTGTCCAAAGTCATGCTGCATCCTGGACAATGCCTTGGCATAAAACCTTGAGATTTAACTTGTTTCCTCAGCTAGTCTTTTCTAGCATTTGGCACCAGCACCTCTCAGTACTTGACACAAAGTCTTCCAAATCCTTCACAGTAAAACCACCATGCTGAGAGGAAATAAAATGGAATAATTTTCTTGATGGGGCTGGAAAATTAGCGAAGCCTACTTTTCTGTTTTCTTGAGTGCTCTGCTATATCTCAGTATATGGCATTCCCCCCAGATGCATCACACGCCTTAGCTAATCCTAAGCAACACACGCAGTGGTGACAGACCAGGGAGTAGCTGGTCTTTGTACTTCATTTGTTCTGAACAGAAGGACACAAATACTGTCTGGCGCTTCTCTGTCCACAAGGACCAACTGATATTTTTAAAGCATGAAGCTATTTTGGCAAGCTTAAATACAAAATAAGGGAATGATGGTAGAACAGTTGCCTACTCTACTATTGGTTTCATGTTTTCCCTAAGTAAGTGGTAAGAGATTGAGCTGGAGCATAAGAAACATTCTTTCATCTACAAATCTGTCTTGGCTCCGTTTTGGAGTTAGGCGTATCTTCTAATGGCATTGAAACAATTTTGAGCTATTTAGCAACATTACTGCAAACCTTGCAAGAAGAAAAAGTACGTTCTGGTGGACAAACTGCCAAGTTATCATGCAAGAGCTATTCCAAATCTTAATATTTGGTAAGAAAACTACTCTAAAATGTTGCAGACACAACTGTTTCCATTCTAGGGTCTATGTTGGGCAAGGTCAGCATTCACAAAGTACTCCTTTACATCTTATTCACAAGCCTGCTTCTCTAACCTTCTCTAACCATATGGTCTCACAACAGACTTACTTATTTTGGTCACTTCTGTACCTCACTGGTTTTCAGATTTTCAAAATAACCTTAACTATTAACCAGCTTGCAACATTTCTTTGCAAGGAGTAAGTAACAAACTGACAGCTGCCTTTGTCTTGTAGGTTGCAAAAAGATATAAATAAAAAAATCCATAGTACACTTCATAAATGACAAAAAAGGTATCCACTAAATAAATCCAGAATTTACACCTGAAGACGCTTCAGTTCCCCTGGCAGGCTGTAATTGTTTACTTAATCTGGATATCGATTGTAGTTACACTGCCGGCTCACTTCCTTTGGCTGCAATTTTCATTTTGGCAGTCTCAAATACATGCCTTAAAATTCCTCTCTGCAGCCGCATTGTTCGCATTCTTTCCTCTGGATCACAATCCACCGTCGAGAACTACACTTTTGCATTAATAGTTTTTTACATTTTCTGATCCCTGTAGGACAAAAAGGGACATACCTCACCTAGAATGTCCCTGAGGGACTGCCCCTTACAATAATACAGCAGCCAGGATTTGGGTGTCCAGGCACAGGCAAATAGTGCCCTTTGAAGGGCTCAGAAGCTTCCCCAGCTGCAGCAGCAGGGTGCGGTGCCACAGGTGCCAGCCCACCCCAGGGCCTCTGATGGCAGCTGGTGGCCGTGCTGCTACCCAGCTCCTGGCTGATGGTGCCAGATGATGAGGCCGCAACAGACAATGTGATTCGCTCCCTATTTCTGGCCAAAAATACTTCTGTACCAGACTCCCAGCATTCCGTTAGGCCTACTGCCCCCCGTGACACAATGCCCACATCAATTTGCTCAGCCTATTTCCATGCTAGGGGATTTTCGCCACAGATCACACAGGTTTGCAGAGCCTACGGATTGCACTGCAACAGCTCAGATAGTTCATTCTTCAACTTCAGTTACAAGCAGACCTCTGTAAATGAGCAACATTCCTATCAGTTGCTGTCATTTCTTTGCAGTTATTTAGCAGACAGGACCACAATTGGGCATAAACAGGCTAAACAGTGGCCCAGTGTTAACGTCCTCCCTTCTACAGAAAGTTCAGAGCTCCCAAACTAGACATCAGGAGAAGTAAGATAAGAACTCCAACACATTTATCAAATTAATCTGATAAACCTTCAGAGGTATGTTAAGTATTAATATATTTCTTGGGTTCTTTCGGACTCAGAGGCTCTCTAATATTTCACGCCATAAAGTATAGATCGCTAAACACACTATTTATCAAAAATGAGAAGAACAGCGATTGTCTGGAAAAATGAAACTATTCCTTCAACAGAAGAGATAATGCTACATCAGAACAGACCGACTCTGACAGCAGTTCAAAGTATTACCAAAAAAAATCAATGCTTTCACATCCAATGAAGCTCAGCAACTGTTTTTAGATGTGGTAAAAAATTATGAAACCCAATAATGCTTTACCTGGAATATTTTCACGTCTAAAATTTGGCAGTCACATAACTTAAAAGGATAGCAAGTCTCTAGGTATCGATCAGGGCTTTGCGCATCTACAATGTCATAAAAATGATCTGCAGCTATAAAAAAAGATAACGTGATTATGAGCACGCTACATTGTAATTTCCTTTGGGTAGTCAGAAAGCAAAGACGGTCTGATGGTCTCTGAAACAAACAAGCCTGGCGGTTACCCACCAACAGAACCATTTTACAAAATGCCAATTAAAGCACCTCCTATTCTTAACATAGTAACAACAACAAGCCAATAGAGGAGTGCAAGAGTTACCTTTCAGCCACAGCACAGCATGCAGCTGAAAAGCTAAACCACTCACATCTTATCCGAGAGCTTTAACGCTCTCTGTGGCCAGCTCAGGCGTGGCACACAGAGAGTTAACCTGATTTTGAACCATTATATGGAGCTTACTGTAAAGCCTGCTCTAATAAACGGTATGATAGGAAGGTCAGCCCTTAATTCACCATCAAACTATCTTCTGGGTGTAAACGTAATGACTTCTGCTTATACATTAGACAACCCTGACAAGAATTCTACTTGACAATGCATTTCAGACCTGGAAAACTGTGCTCATTTGCGCCAAGGTGCTGGATGTCAGCAGATTTACTAATATGCTTATTATTTGCACTTCAGCAGTGGAACAGAGTAAAACACCGTGAGCCCTTCGCACCCCCCGACTGCCTGGCTAGGGAGGAGAGGAAATAAAACAGGATTTAATCCCGTCCATATCACTGTGCGTTTGGTGAAACTCGACAAGCCAGCATTAAGTATTCAAAGTGGTATTGTGCCCTAAAGGGATCACATGCAGCCTGCACATGAGAGCAAAGGAACAGCTCGGTTCTGCTTCGGTGTTTGTAAATTTAATTTGTTCAAGAAAAAGCAACTCTGGAAGGGATTACTAGTGAGGATCAACACTCTTAGCAAGGAAAAAAGGGGAAATGCAAGCAATGCAACACTGACATTTTTGTAATACAAAATAGGTTTTTGGGCTTAACTGAATAAAAAAAAGTTGGAGGCAACTACAGCTCAGCCTGGGCACACACGAGCGCTGCACTCGGCGTTCCCCAATGAGAGGGCCCAGAACATTTCACAACAAATGAGCAGTTACTTAGAAATCACCACATTTTACAAAATATTAACATCTCCTTACCAAAATATTGCCGAGTACAGTCCCAGTGCAATAGCTAGTGGACCAACAACATTCATGGCATGAAGACTTCTGACATATTGATCCTTAATTATTCCCAAGACCTAACTCAAGTTAGGATATTTGTGGTTGCACACTCACAGCCCAGGTGTTCTGGAACCACAGAGCCTGTTGGCACACATGTGTACACAGGCACACGGAAACGAGCTATAACCAAGATCTACAGCAACAGACTTTTGAAATAACAGCACAAGTGAAACCTGTGAATGATCTCTGCTGAGTGAGGCTCTGTGTTTATGCTCCCACGGTATCTCAAATATTCGTCTGTTTACAGTTGTCCTATGCCAGAAAATCAGTGACAAATTCTTGAGTCTGTAAAGAGCTCTGTTTACTAAATCCCACGGGGCAGGGAAGTGCTGGTAGCTGGGCCTTGATGGGGAAGGGAGGATGCACTAAAGCCACGGCTGGCCTCCCTGGACCCTCCCCTTAGTTAGGCACAGCTGGAGTAGGGGTGGGACAGGCAGGTGGGGGGCAGAATTGCTTCCTGCTGTGTTCCAGCACAGCTCCTGGTGATGACTGAAGCTCCAGGGGGCTGTTATGTACAGCGCCCATTTTCCCAGAGCAAAGGACAACAAATACCTTTTTCTCACAGACTGGTACCTTAAATATAAAGCACAGAAAGCTAAGCACCACCACCGAGCAATCTAAAAATACGTCTTGTTAACCTTGATTAATGAGATAATAAAAAGCTACAAAAAGGAAAAAAAATCCAATTAAAACATATTCTGAGATTTCTCTCCAACAGAAATAAAGAACCCAAGAGAATGGTAAAACTTTGAAAAATTAGTGCGATAGAGATGACAGCCTTAGCATTCAGGACTGCAGTAGATCAGTTTTATACTTTCTCTGACTGGCTGTCCCTTATTTATCATCCCTAACGTGTGCTGTCTGCATTTCTGATCCTCGCTAAGTTTCCTTTTATTCCGTTACTGCCTCGCGAGTATAGCACCTGAATTTAAATACAAACGCATTAAAAACGTGGCATTTTACAGGCTGTGGATGCTTCATTCAGAAGCGCGGCATGTCTCCGGCACTTAAAAACAGCGGAATAAAAACAAACCCAGAGAGGGCACAACGCTCATCCATCACCTCCGCGGAGCAGCAGTCAGGAGACCACCCCCGCCTATGAAGAACCGATTAGAAAGGGAAGTAACCTCGCGATACCGGTTTCCCATCAGCAGCTGGTACGTGAGGGCAGCCGGGAAGGAGCAGCACGGACTGCAGCAGACAGGCGTGCAGGCGGCGGGAGCGCGGCGGCGCGTCGCAGAGCCGGGCGGGGCGCAGCCAGCTCCCCCTGGCGGCGGCCGGCACGCAGCGCTGGGCAGCGCCTGTTGGCTGCCCGCGAGCACGCTGCTCTCCGCCGGCAGCACGCTGCCCTCCGAACGTCAGGCTGATGTTTTGTTCCGTTTTTTTTTTTTTTTTTTTTCCTTCAAACATCAAGGTGTCTTACTATACAATGAACACACATGCGTACCCTTTTTCTCCTTAACACGGTTCAGTGAATATTCAGTGTTCATCTTATCTCCCTTTAAATCTGGGGCTCAAGTCCATTGAAAAGCATGAAATGCACGTCCTCGCCAACCGCTCAGCGTTTCACAAATGAGTGGTTTTGTAAAGACTTTCATTTGGCTATGGGTTTCGCTTTTTCTAATTTGACAGCTAGGGAACCACAGGGCAGAGCACTGCCTGCCTGCTGGAGAACTTGCCCAGGAATTCACAGCAGTTCCCCCTGGCTTTGGGCTCAGCTCACCAGCGGGGCACTGCTCTGTGCCATGCCAGTGTGGGTTCCAGTGCTGTGCCCCCGCGTGCAGCACAGACCCAGCTCGCAGTGGTCACCATTGCGGCCCTGCCCTGGCCTGCTGCTTGCCCCAGCTGCCACACTTTGCTCACTTTGTGTGTTTGCAGAGAACTACCAGACGAGAGATGAGGGAGAGGCCGTGGGGCAAACACGTGCAGCCCCAGAATGAAGGCTGGTTGGCAACAGCTGTGCTCAGGAAAAGTTGCTGAGGAACTGTGACAGGCTCAGCATCCCTTTAGCCTGATGTTTAACCTTCTGCAGCGTGACCGTTTTTAGATGTTTGGCTATTCCCACCCCACACTCCTTTTCATGTGACATGGTGCTAACGTGTGTAAGTAAACCCCAAAGTCACTTACTGCCTTGACATCAAGCCCCTGACCAGCCACCAAGAGCAGCCCGGAGCATACAAGGGTCCAGGAGTACGCTGTGCTTTCTGGCTGGGACGTGAGGCTTGCAGCAGTGAGACGGGCCCAGAACAGAGATACAAAACCCGGGCACGCAGTCTGTGCTGAGATACTCACTGGGGCTTCCCAGTGAAACAAACGGGCGGCTGTTTCTCCTGAGCTCAACACAAGACTCACCATTTTGCAGACACCATCGCGTTCCCCCAGCACCTCCCAGTGAGCGGCTACCAGCGGGTGGCCCGGAGCTCCCCGGTGACCTCGGACGGCCGCACTCACACGTGGCCATCACCCACACACCTCCACGGAAACGTTTGCGGGCGTTTTGAGCAACGACCTCCCCCACCTCCCAACCACCTCCGCGGAGACGCCCGTCCCCGCCGCCGTCCCCGCCTGCCCTAGGCACGCGCCCCGCCCCGTCCCGTCCCCATCCCGCCCCGTCCCGGCTGCCGGGCCCTCCGCCGCCGCCTCTTCCACTCCTGCGCACTGGGCGCGCCCCGGGGCTGCCGGGGGCCGGGCCGGGCCGGGGGCGGCGGAGCGGCGGGCGGCCAATTGCGGCGCCCCGGGGAGCGGCTCCGGGGGGGGGCCGCCGCCCGCGCTCGCAGGAAGGATGGAGGCGGAGGGCCGGGCACCGGGCCCGACGCTGTCCCCCACCGGCGGGGGAGGGCCCGAGCCCCTCGCGGGTGCCCCCGGCGCGGCCCGGGCGCCGCTGCTCACCGCTCCCGCTGAGGTGCTGGAATTTGACGACGAGGAGGACGACCTGGAGGTGTTCAGCAAGGTACGGCCGTGCCCAGCCGCGCTCTACCTGGATCCCGCGCGGGGCAGCGCCGGGACCGAGCGGGGACGGGGGCGGCTGAGGATCCCCCGTTCCCGACGGGACGGGCCGGGACGGGCGGGGCGGACTCGGGCTCGCGCTCGGTCTCGCCTGCGTGGAACGGCTCCGCAGCCCTCGGCCGGGAATCCCTGAAGCGTGGCGGCCCGGGCACGCCGCGGGGCAGCGCCTGCAGACAATGCAGCGGCTCGGCGGGACGGTGCCGGGCGCTCCGCCACGCTTCGGGGCTGCGCCGTCCCCGCGCCCCGGGGCACGCTGCCTGCACGGCGGGAGGACGGGCGCGGAGCAGCCGCCGGAGCGGGCAGCTTCTGTTTGGGGGTATTCTGCGAGTTCCGAGCTGCTGCGTGCCAGGATGTGCGACGGGGGGAGAAACTGCAAGTGCTTCTCCTGTTTGAAAACGTGATGTCCAACATCTTCATTAAGACCAATTGTTATAGGAATTAAATATACATTTTCTATATTTCTGTGGGGAAAAAAAGCAATATTTTGTATATGGGAATAAAAGCCATTGGAATAAGAGTTTATTCTTGGGACCTATTTAAACTGACTGCAGTAAAATTCCTGAAATTGATGGACTTCAAGGCCAGAGGGACTGCTAGGTGATTTAATGGTCTGTAACGGGCAAAAGGTCAGGCTAAATCTTACCAAGTTATCTGTGCTTTTCTGAAGCCTAACTGGAGTTTAGCTAAATCATATTCACTGAACTTGAGCACAAAACCTTAATGCTATTAATGCTTAATAGCATTAATTGTTTCTCACCTGGAATCCTTTTACTTCTGCCAGGCAACCGCAAGCCCGGGCGGCTCTGCATGCAGTTTCAATGCCTGTCAATACAGCATACCAACATGCTCGTTTGTCAAGCGTGATGTTCCTTGAGAACAGAAAACCAAACCAGTGCTGATTATATGAATTACTCCTGCTCTCTGGCAAATATCTATATCCTTATTTATCTCCCGCATAGATTCATACAAAATATTTCCTGCTTATAGTAAATCTTAACAACTCATACTGCATGCAGAATGATCACCTTTTTCTGCAGACAGGAATATGCTGTGTGCAAGTCTTGGGCTCCTGTTTTTAGTGGCTGCGTACCAGCCAGAAATTCACCGTTTGCTTTCAGCTGCAATTTGAGGGCTGATCTTCCAAGATGATGAAAATCTGTGGAGGTGATTTGGGATCACAGCCTGTTTGCGTGCATCCGTGATATTAAAGGGACACTGACAGGCTAAATGTAGTTTCAGACCGATTTCTGTAAAACTCATCTGTCCGTAACATACTGTTCCAAGACCTCCTCATGTTTAATTCACACCGCTGTCCTTAAGGCAGTGGGGTAACATGGGCAGGATGATGGCAATGCAGAGGCAGCACAGTGCTCAGTGCCTGGCGCTGGCATCAACTTCATTTTTCTAAGTTTAGTCAGTGAAACGGACCAGCTATCTCAGTGGTGAAAAATGAGGTTCTTAAAAAATTGTCAGCCTCAATACCCTCAGTTATTACTCAAGACATAGACGCCAAGTTTTTATTGTATGAAAATTCACAGACGTTTGACCTGGTAGTGTCACAACCATTGAGCCAGTATCCCGTAACATATCTCAAATATTACAGACTGGCATCTTACTCAGCAGCTCTGATAAACCATTTTCTGATGTAACCTGCATTTCACTTTATCCAAGTTTCCATCACCATGGAGAAAGTTCTGAGGTCATTCTAGCAGAGACAACTTCTCAAGGTTGAATTATGAGTCACACCAATACGATGTTTTCAACCTGCTTTCTTTCCTGAGAGTCAGAGTACTGTGTGTGTTGCAATACTCACCCTGGTAGTCCTCATGTTCCTTGTTCCTGGTACCTTGTGGCATTGACAGAGCTGTCAGTGATTTGGTTAATGCTTAAAATATTAAGGAGCCCTTTCAAAACTCTGCTGTAGTGTTTGTTCTCTTCCATAATTACAAAAAACTATCTTCATGGTGTTTGTAGGAAAGACGTACGTGCCACTGCAGAATTGCACAAAGGCGAATCTTCTTCTGGAACAAGTTGATCAGGGATTTGAGCCTGATTTAAAAGTGATTGTTTCAGCCAAGGAGCTATCCTGTCTTCCTGAATCTCTCTCCTTCTTTGAAGAACACTCCAACAACTAAGCTATTCTCCTACAAGACACTCTACTACCACAACCTCTGTTTCCAGACCTGCTTTGGATCCCTGGCCTCTGAAGCAAGCTGTGCGTCCTAACTGGGGCGGTGGTGGTAGTCCTGAGCTAGGTGTCCATGTTCTGGGGGGGGGAACAGTGCTTTGGCAAACTCCAGGGCTTAATGTTTTCCCCAGAGAGCTGCAGGCTGTGTGCTCAGCCCACCTTGAGGCTGCTGCTGCTGCATGAGTGCTTCCATCCCATATTAATTTTGCAGTCTTAGTGGCCAATTTCAGCCAATGAAAAATTTTCATAACCAAGAATGGGAACGTTTGTTTGTTTATTCTGCCACAAAATTTCTTCCACCCACAACAGATGCACACAAAAACATAGTTTCAACCTCAACATTACAGCTGTGTATAAAATAGAAAACTAATATTTTTTACCATATTCTTCCAAGAACTGCTGGAAGTAAACCTGAAGTAAAGAAGAAACATTCTTACTTAAGACTCACGTGCATCCATTCATGTGCAGATGACACAATGGGCATAGCTCAGCAAACCAGAAGACTTGCTTGATCCGTGGATTTTTCTTGTCGCTGTTTTGTTTCACAAATCACACACCTGTGAGCCCTTGCATATAAAAGCATGCTTTCAGGAACCTGCCTGTACAACTTCTAGTAGCAACTGAGAAGGAGGAAGGAAACATGAAGATATTGGTGACCTGTGGGAAATTAGATAACATGAAACACATTTACCTTGATTAGGTTTTGCGTTGTCATTATTCAACAAGCGTATGGCCATTCAAGTCCTCTACAAGCTCACATGCATTTTTCTTTCCCTGGAAATTTCCTGTTTTCTCAGCACTTTGCATCACGTGGTCTGCCCCACACAAGCACATTTGGAAAACAGTGCTCATTCTCCACATAGAGCATGGGCAGCTAGTGCTGGCGAGCAATGAAAACACAGCTTTTGTGTTCATCCTCCACCGCTCCAGTCAGTGCTGACCACATACCAGCACAGAAATCGTGGGCTGGAACAGCCCGAGTAAAATTTGTCAAGTAACTGACAAGCATACAAGGAAGCAGCTATATAATACTTAAAAGCATCGCCTTTAATCTTCCATCTTGCTTTTTGTTCTGGGAGAAGGTCTGGTATATTAATACTTCCAGTGCGTAATTCCCAATATAAGTTTCTACTCCATATGTGTGAGAGAACATTGATAGATTCAAAAGGAGAGAGTTGGCAGTAGAAAATGAAGTTTGGGGCAGGAAAGGGGGGAAGAACATGTCCCAAAGATAGTTTTGGCCCACTTGAAGCCAAAGGAAAAATTCTTGCCAGTCTCAATGACATCAGTCTTGTATTCTTCAGTCCCACGTGGCAGTACACAGCTCTGGTTTGTGTGGACTCACACCTTCCCACTTCTGACATCTTACAGTTTTCTCATCAGCAGCATCTCTTTTCTGCATGCTCCATAGTCAGCAAGACACTACAAAGGACTGTTTTTGCCACTCTGGGATTATCTTGCTTGCAGGAGAGCAGCCAGCCCCATGAACGGGTTGCCCAGAGCAGCTGCAGGTGCCCCATCCTTGGAGGTGCTCAAGGCCAGGCAAATGGGACTTTGGGTAACCTGCTCTAATGGGAGGGTTGGAACGGGGTCATCTTTAAGGCCCCTTCCAACCCAGACCAGTCTGTATTGCTTATTCATTGGCTTGGACAAGTACTTGATTTTACTGCAGTGTCAAACCAGCAGAAAGGTAGTTCAAGTGAACCTGAAATGAGCTGCCAATACATTGCGGAGAATTAAGGATGCTTCTGCCTTGAGAAGCCCGCAAAAAGAAGGCATCTTCTGTTGCAGGTGGCCAGTGACGTGCCACGTCATGTGGGGTGAGCTCCTCAGCACCCTGCCAGCTGCCAGGAGGGGGACAGGGCCTGGAGCTGGTCAGCCTCTGGTGGGGCGACACAAGAGGCGGCTGCTCATCCACGTGCTGACCTCCTTCAGAAACCTCCTTCAGCTTTTATCCAATTTGGCATATCAGCTTCTTAAATTTTTCAAAAGAGAAAGCAATTTTCATGGTTTGTAAAGTTTAAGAAGCAATTTCCCACTAACTGGGCCCATTACGCTACAACCTTTTTGCTTTAAAAGAAGTATGTGCTTTAAGCATGCTTCCTCAAGCAGTTTTACAGTTTATTTTTGCTAAACACACTTGTATTTTTTATTTATGTCTTGTAGATTTTTAGAAAACTTTCTGTAAACACTGATGAATGTTACAGTTTGTTATTCATTGAAATATTTCTCTGCATTTGATATATTAGAAAAGCTATATAAAATGTTTGATATTTCAAATATAGTGATTATTTTAATTATCCTCATTATTTTTAAACATTTATTCATTTTTATGCTGTTTTCTGTAGTTGGTAAATTTAATTTAATTAAGAAATTAAACAGCAGTTTTATACTACATCCTTACCTATTCATTAAAGATTAAATTCATGTCTCTGTAAAAGTTTTCTATTTTTCTGTTTTAAGATATGTGCCAACTGAAATACCTGATTCCAATAGAAACTCTAATTTGGATTTTGTCTTGGTCTTTTAAAATCATAATTTCTTACAGTACAGCTTACTAGAGATAATTGAAACTTCCTAAATCCTGAAGTAGCTGGCTTCCAACAATGTTAACAAAGCTGGTAATCAAACTGCACAAGTACCGGGTGCTTGTATTCATAACTCATTTTAGCATTCATAGGCAAGTTCTGTTCTCTAGCTATGCATAAATTTCTTGTCAAAAGGTAGCGCTTCGCTTTGATCAGTTCTAGAATAAATCTCATTCCTTATATCCTCACCGAAGTGAATACTGAAGAGATTTAACAGACTTGTCACATATCATATAATTCTTTTGTCTGTCCTATGTTTTACCACTTTATTTTAAAACTTACCATTTTAGCATCTGAGATGTGTTTGTTTGTGCATAACTATGTTTCAACGTGGTTGTTCTCATGCCCTGTCTGCAGGATGCATCACTGGCTGAGGCGAACTCATTCAGTCCTTCAATGCCAATATCCCCCTCATCTATGATAAACCAATATAAATTTGAAGATGAACCAGAATTAAAAGATCTCTTCATTACTGTTGATGACCCTGAAAGCCACATTACAGCCATTGAAACATTTATTACATACAGAGTAGTCACAAAGGTAAGCATCTGTTAGATGAAGATCAGGGTAAACCTCAGGGGCTCATGGCGGTAACAGTGACAGCATTTTCAGCCTTCTTGTGAACCATTCTCTGGGATACTACCCAACTGAAACTGTGCTCTGATTTTGCTATGAGTTATAGACCACTAAAACTGTATGTAACTGTGTGGTTGATTCTGAAAACAAAAAATCAGCCTAAGTATATACACATACGTATATGTACATTTTTTTGTACTGGGAAAATAGCTGCCTTGCCTGAAGGTTACCTGCTGCAAAGTCTTGCAGCTCCATTCTTTGGTAACTGTAGTGCCCACTATCACCTGGAAGTTTGTTTCCACTCTACAGTTTCATATGATTTCTAGGGAAACTGCCAAAATCCTCAAGTGAAAAAGTAATATTAAGAAACAACATAGTGCATTTTTAGCTGTCCTGAATGCAAATTATTTACTGGAAATAAGGAAGAAAGACAGCGTTGTGAGACCAGCCAGCTCTTTTGGGATTACCAGCAAATATTCTGCAGGCTGTGTTTTGAGAATTACTGTGTTAATTTATTTTACTTTGAGTTCTTTTTAAAAGATATATTTAAAATCAAATTTTCAAATGGGAATTATTCATCTTTAAATAGAGAACTTATCAATTCCTTATAAAATATTTAAAGAGTAGGAAGAGAGCTATCTTCATTAGGTTGCTAGCAATAATTTTCACTTTATGCATCTTTTTGTAGATGAATGAACATCTTTTTCTGCAGGCAAATATGGAAGGGCTGTAAGGTGGATTGCTTTTGCTTCTCTATCTCTTTCATCCTTCCTTATCATATTTAATTTGAAGTGCTGGTTATTGATGATAAAGTAAAAGCATTCCTCCCACATACCTTGAGAAAAGTTTATTCAGTCCTTAAAAATGTTTAGGTTACAAGAGTGTGTGAGATTTTTACATTGTACTTGTGTCACATTATAAATCTCTGAGCAACAACGAATGCTAAACAGCATGCATCACTTTGCTGAACACGTGGGCTCTTTTTAGCTTGATTCTAGAAGATGGAGCAATGATAAAATCTCATGGTTTGACAATTTTGCAATGCTGTAATAAGCGTTTTTTTCTGAGTATTAAAGGTTTGTTGGCAAGCTCTGACAAAGGGCTACAAAACTGGAATTGATGGATTGTAGAATCCATTAAACAGCACAGACAATGTGCTATGACATGCTGAAGTTTTCATGCGTTGAAAGCAGGGATTGTTGAATGGTGTCAGCAAGCCTCAAGGACACGTGTCAGCTCTTTCTAGTTTTTCCAAAATGCACAAAAATGGACTTTCCTCACTCATCGATTTCTAACCCCTTCGGAAGGGCCCTAAAAGTAACGAACGTAACTATGATTGTTGAAAGGGAAACACCACACTGAAGTAATGATTGAAATCTTTTGGAAATACTGTCCAATTGATTATTTTTATTTTTGGTTTTTTTTTTTTTTTTAAGTAGAACTTTGATTTCTTGAAAAAATTATGTTTTATCTCCTAAAGCAATTGATCATTGTGCTTTAAAAACAGCAAGCAAATAGCATGGGCAAAATAGAATTGTGTATGCAGTTTTATTCAAAATGTAAAGTGATGTTGTTCTTTTTACCCAGTATTCTAACTTCCTGAACCCGTGTTTTCTGTTTGCTGTTTTCAGACATCTCGTGGTGAATTTGACTCCTGTGAATATGAAGTCCGACGACGATATCAGGATTTTCTTTGGTTGAAGAGCAAACTCGAAGAAGCACATCCAACACTAATTATCCCTGTTTGTAAAACTTATATTTTTTTTTATTAATTTGTATCCTGGTCCCAGCTTTATACAAAGATGTTTGAGGTCTTCCTGGGGTTTCTGAAATCTGACAAACATTAAACTAACCTTTTCGTTAGTAGCTTTATATGTACATATATGTGATAATTAAAAATTCTGCAAGGGTATTTCTTACATTTGTAATTATGACATTTTCAGTAATTTATTTCCCCTTTCTTGATTGTGCTTGTATTCTGCTGCACTGTTGGCTACATGAATCCGTTTATACTGTTGCTGAATATCATAATTTTGAAACAATTTGATTTTTACATGGTGAACGTTACAAGGTATACCTATGTTTTCAGTAAGCAGAAAAACTATTACAATATCCTTGATATTATGCATGTTATACAATGTAATTTCTTCTGTCTTTCCTTAGCCATTGCCTGAAAAATTTGTGATGAAAGGAATGGTGGAACGATTTAGTGATGAATTCATTGAGACTCGAAGAAAGGCTCTACATAAATTTTTGAACCGTATTGCTGATCATCCAACTTTAACTTTTAACGAAGACTTCAAAATTTTTCTTACTGCACAGGCCTGGGTAAAATGGCTTCATTTTTACCTACAGTTATATGGAACCACATCATGCATCAGTAGTAGTGTATGAGGAGTCTCCCTAGATCAGTACTCAACAGTGTCCTCCACTGCCTTGTTACAGAAGGGTTAGGTGTGGCATTTCTGGAATATTCATTCCCTGAGATAACCTTTTCATCTGTGCATTTGGCTATCTTGCATATGGCCATGCACCGCGTTTGGATTTCTGTGACAAACTGACAATACTATATGCTTTCTGTTAAGATCTGAGTTTTGTATTCAGAGAACCATCCTCTGAACTTTAGAAAAGGTTATTCTATCAAGATGTAAAAATAGTTACCAAAAAATAGCTGGATTACTTCTTCCAGTGGGAACATTGCTTTTCCCAATGACTTTTTGCAATCATTACCTTTGCTTTCCTGTTCTAAAGGCTAAACTGCAAACTAGTCAACTCACTGTACAGAACAAAAGGGTAAAGGTTCTCTGCCATCTTTGGTCATTCTTTGTAAGAGCACAATGTATATGTATGAAAACAATCTTTATGATTGTCCAGAAAGTCTTCAAGTCTAACATTTAGCCACTGAAAAGACATCTGAATTGCCTTTTTTTCCATAGAGGTCTATGCAGATAGTTTTGTTTAAAAACAAAAAAGAAAGCTTTAAATCACATACTATTTCTAAAGAATTTAAATATGTGTGTGCAAATAAACACGGTACATTCTGGTTTTAGGAACTCTCCTCACACAAGAAACAGGGTCCAGGTTTGCTGAGCAGAATGGGACAGACTGTAAGAGCTGTAGCATCCTCAGTAAGAGGAGGAGTTAAAAATCGTCCTGAAATGTTTACAGAAATGAATGATTATATGGAAACATTTAGTCACAAAATAAGCGTACTGGACAAAATAGCTCACAGAATTTACAAGGAAGAAAGGGGTAAGTAGAAAACAAATATATTTTTTATGGGTTTAAGAAATTGATATATTGGAAAATGACTTGGTGTAAACAGTAAATTTGTTTTCATTGTGCCAAGCAAAATACTTATTTCCAGCAAGCGGGGGAAAAGAGAAATTTGTATTTATACTGTGCTTTACAAAATGGTCATTGTTCTGGCAGATCTTCACGTTAACTTGAGTAACTCAGTAATAGGAAGTGTTTTAACACGTCACTGACCTGCTTGAAAAGGAACTTAAGAAAACATAACAAGTATGGCTGTCTTTTTATTGTGCTTCTTGGAGAGCTGTATGACATTTTGTATTTCGAATGGAATGTAAAGAGACAGTTTTCTGTGCTGTCTCGTACTGGCATATTGCTGTGTAGATTCTGGAACCTTATATATGTGTCTCTTTTAGTTTCATTCTGCATTCATTTTTTTTTATGTGTTGGCCAAGTAGATTATTTTTTAATTTCAAGAGCTTTACTGTTGGCAGTAGTTTCTGTCATGGGAAACTGTGCCTGTTAAGAGTTTTATAGAGAAGGATTACTTACACTCATGTTTTTCCTTAAGTAACAGCAGCTTGCACACCCACTTGCAACTCTAAATTATTAACTTTCTGAGCTTAACACTGATCTCAGTTTAGGTCTGTTGATTACTGTTGATTCTACTGGTCAGCACTTGAGGGACATTACTGTATATACAGTGGAATTTGAAGTGCTACACTGTGTTCTGTAATAACTGAGACTTTGTACTTTAGTGTGCAGAACCAGATCTCAGCACGTCCTCGCCAAGTTAGAGGGATCTTAAAAACTGAAAATATATGTTGCTGAAAAGCGTTCTTTCTGATACAGCTCATTCCAGCGGAACTAGCTCGCCAAGGTCTTTAGGTTCAAGTCATCCACACCAAAATATTTCTTGGAAAACCTTATGAATTTTGATGCGCTCCCAAAAGCTTAATAAATCTTCTTTCTAGATTTTCCAAATAGCAAAAGGCTGAACACTAGTGTGCAGGATGTGAGAATGTTCCTGCTTGTAGTGTCTTAACATGAGATTTTCAGTTCCATCTTCCATGGATGCTTTTTTGTTGAATTGTTTTTATAGTAAACATTGGATTCTTCATGGCACACAGCTGTTTTCCATCTTTTGTTGGACATTTCTTCATTACAAATGCAATTGTGTTAAAATTATGTTTTCAATATATGAAAATGAATTCACAGGAGCCTTCTGTTAACATCCAGCTTTTAGGTCAGGCTTGCCCAAGTTAAGTACTACCAAACATCACAGTGAGTTCTGGGCCTTCTGCAAATTATCACACGGTCTAGAGAAATAAGAGAAGCAATTCTTATGGTATCCATCTATTTAGATTAATAAAAAATTCTAAAGGAGATATCAAATACAGAACTGGAATGAACTTCCTTGTGTTGTCTGCACCTTCTGGGACTTAGTAAAGCTGCTGGTTCCTTGCTGTGTTCACAGCAAAAATGAGGTTGCAGTTAGTATCACTTAGACATCTGTTAGTGCACAAAAGACTAATCTGTGTGTTTGTCCCTGTTAAGAGTATTTGAATGAGATGAAGGAGTACGGCCCCATCCACACACTTTGGTCAGCATCAGAAGAAGATATAGCAGACTCCCTAAAAGGCATTGCCAGCTGCATTGACAAATGTTGCAAGGCTACAGAAAAACGAATGGCCGGGCTCTCGGAAAATCTGCTACCAATCATACATGAATACGTTCTCTACAGTGAAATTCTGATGGTAAGGTTTCATTACGGATTGCTTTTGGCAGTATGTGAAGTTTGGCTTAGGCCACTGACAAACTCTGGAAGAAAGTCTGTAACTGATGAAAATTATTTTGTGGCCACTGTTCTGCTGTTAGTGAATGTGCGTAGCAGCAGGATAGCTGTCCGTTAGCAGAGAATCTGGTTTGTCCTGTTTCCCTTGTTAATCAGGCAAGAGGCACCCATTTCAGACAAGAACTGCTTAGTAGTTTGTGTGGCAGGGAGCGTGTGGTAGCAGTACAAAAGTCTGGTTTTAGAGCTATGTGTTGTAGCACTGGAGCACAGAAAGGTTCAAGGAAAAGCAGCTTAGAAAGACCTTCTGACACTGCTGAAATATGCCGTAACAGATTGTGCGGGGGAGAAGGAGTGGAGAGGTTTCTCCTTTTCTAGGAGATGTTCCTAAATTATGTTTTCTTTTTCTGGAACAGTAGGGAGCTTCCAGTCCCCGTGTCACAAGCACGTTTTAGTCTCTGCCAAAAGCTGATGCTCTCAGTTCCCTTATGGGTGTATTTTTCTTACACTTGGAGAGAGTATAAAAAATCCATCCTGATTGAAAATCAACATGATTCAAAAACTGATTTTAGTATAATTCCCACTCTTCTGCCTTCAGAAAGCAAAAAATGTCTACAAACACATCTTTGTGGGATTTGCCATCCCAAGGCAAGCTGTAGTATCTGCTTTTGTGTCTCCGCTGGGAACCCGGCTCACAGGGCAGCAGGGGCTGAGCAGGGGCTGTGTGCTGCAGGCCATGTGTAGAGCAAGGCCAGAGCTAATTCAGCCAGCAAAGGCCTTTACTGGCACTGGGCAGAACATTGCCCATTTTTCAACAAGGTTTAGCTTCTGAAAGTTAGGAACTAGTGCTGCAGCGATTAGTTTCATTGAAAGAGGGACCATACAAAATGTCCTGTATCTCACAGGCTATATTATTTAAATGTACATGCAGGTAAGTTGAGATAGGTATTACTTTATGTAAAAGTATGAAAAGATGAATATCTTAGCAAATTGCAGTATTTCCTCCTTCAGTTCTTACTTTTCAGAACTTGTAAGTCTGTTACCTGTGAGCTTTTCCATCCTTCTTGTTATTGAAGAGATGCTGTCTGCAGCTTGGCTCGCCTTTGTACAGGTCCTCCCTTTTGTGCCTAGCAGAGAGATTTCTCTGTACAAGCCACAGAATGGTGTCCTGGCTCTTAATGCACAATGTTGCAAGTTTCTGTTGCTCGTTGCTTGTTTTGTTTTGCTTGTTTTGTTTTGTTTGTTTGTTTTCTTTTTATTTCTGGTTGCAAAGTCCAAGTGCTTGCAATGCAGTGTTAAGTTGCCAAAGGATTAATGAGGACAGTCTTGCTTCTCTAGCTCATTCCTGTTCAACCACTGCCCTTTTCCTTTCATTCATCATGGATTTCTTCTTCCTATAATTTACTTGCCTCTCACAGTTTGGAGAGGGGGCGACTCATACTAAAAATACAATAGGGGAAGTCACACACTAGTAAAACCTGATTTCAGGGGTGTGTTTAAGCCCTCACTGCAGGTACCTTTATGTGCTGCTGCTCAAACATAATTGGCATATGTGTAGAAGGTCTGATCAGTACAATAGATGAGACCTTGTATTTTCCAGTGCTGTGAGTTCAGCCGAAAACTGAGGGCAGAGATGAATTTGTAGCTAAATATTTACATCGAGGTAGGCTCCTTTCTAGCGGACTCACAGCAGAGGCAGAGCAAATCTGGAGAGTGTAACTCTGTCCTGCTGAGCTTCAGCATACAAATTGCAGCAGTAAGTTAGCTATGGGTCCACATGCAATTATTTGAGGATTTTGTGTCAGAATAGCATTAATTATACAAAATGTTATATAAATATAATAATATGTTTATAAAACACAGTCCCTGTATTTCCTATTCCTATCCTATTTCCACAGTTCCCTATATTTCCCTGACATTGGAAGTCAGCACTTGCCTACAGTTGTAACACACCAATATTAAAATAATTGGGTTTCACCTTATAATATAAGGAGTATTTGTGATGAAATTTGGCCTATAATCAAAACAATAGTTTTAAAAAGGCAAAAGAAATACAAAAAAAAAAGAAAGCATTTGTAACGTGATGGACAGCTCTTCCACACCTATTTATTTTGCTTCTGTGCTTACAGCTAAACATTTTCTATATTAATCTAAACAAAAGATATTCTGAGCTATTGAAAGGTAGATTTATGTGAGTACGTACTGCTAATGTATTACTCAGAGCTGTCCAAAGTCAGCTTTACCAGAGTTTTCTAGTAAGTATCTGTTCCAGAAGAAACATTGAAAAATTATTTGAAAATTCACCTCCTCTAATTTTTTATTCCATTTTTTATGTCGTTCACATTGAACTGACAAGATATCAGAGGGAACACAGTCAAACAAGACAGCTAGAGGAGGTAGAGCTGCTTGGGTCCTCTGCTGTTTCAGCATGCCCTGTGCTAGAGGTAGATACTGAAAATCCGTTTATGATATGCAGAAGAAGAAGTAAAATCAGTTGCAGCAAAGTAATGTAAAAGAAGGTTTTTAGATTTGTAATTGTATTTGTCCTTCTTTTGATTATTTCTGTAAAAGGACTAATGCCTTCTGTGAGATAAGCACACCTGAGTGTACTTTTGCAGATGAGGAAACTAAGGCAAAGAGAAATGTTTAAGACTTGCTCAAGGTCACAGAGCAAATGAACCTCAGAAATGAAAATTTAATCTGTAATACCATTCCTATTTAGTAGTCTAACAAGTAACATCTCCTTCCCTTTCTAATTATATTTTGACATTATGCTAAAAATCCAATACCTGTGAGGCAGTTTTAGAGGAGGAAATAATTACACACACTGGAAATAAGCACATATATCAAAGTTACTACAGCTATCATTTTTATGATACTTTTATCTGATTTTACTGAGCTACAGTTTAGTACTCAAATAACTCAAATAAGATACTTGTGGTCATGGGGTTTCACAAACTCATGTTGGTTTTTCAAAATGAATACACTGTAGGTTGAGTTGATGCTAAGTTAACTGCTACTGCTGTTTTTTTCATCCAGTTAGCAGTTGTACCCGGTATGGCAGGTTCCTGTGGCACTGACTTTGGACTCACTAAGACTCTTGAAAAACATGTAAGATAAAAAGTAGATGCTGAAAAATAAGTATTCACTACATGATTTTGAATTTTTTTTTAGGAGAGTACTTGTATCATGCCAAAGTTGTTGAATCATGTCTTGTTTATGTTGTATAGTTTTCTGAATATATTTATTTTGTTTTACTTCTTCTTGTATTTTTTTTTTTTATATTAAGGGTGTTTTGAAAAGGAGAGACCAAATTCAAAGCGAGCTTGATTCCAAAGTTGATGCTTTAGCCAATAAAAAGGCAGACAAGGATCTGGTGAGTATGTCTTTGTACAGAATGCTGAAGTATTCCAGGCCTTACTCTAATTGCAAAAGGTGAATCCCCTGGACAAGGCACGTCCTGTGAAGCCACACTTTGTAACTGTATGGTGTCTCTGTGTCCCGTACTTCTCTGAGAAAGCATGGTCTGTGCAGCTACACGTGCCAGGCAAAGGCAACCTTGAGAAAAAGGCAAAACTTCACTGGATAGGCAGCTACAGCAAAGGATTGGGAATAGTGGGCGTTCATGGATCATGTGTTGTCAGTGCAGGTGGCACAGTGGCTTATTTTTAGCATTCTTCTTCACTTCCACATTGAGAGTTAAAGTAAGACTTGCTGCAGTGCTCTTGTAGCTGCTGCTCTGTTGAGAGAAGAGAGGAATAGGAGGCAGAATGAGCAAAGCCATTCATGAGGCATTTAAAACGAAAAGTTCTGGATCCTGTTCTTTCAGGATTGGTTATTTTTAGGATATTTTTTACTAGCTGACACCTTCATTCTAATGCAGTCAGACCCATAGCACATGGACTCGGGCATCCTCAAAGCCATCAGCAAAGCTCAGTGGGATGAGTTTGCACAGCCTCAGTAGCTGGCCTGCCCACTGCTGCTGCCAGCTCGCTTTGGCCTCCATTGACTCGTATGCAATGCAGCACAACGCAGTGTTGGTCTTGGGATGGTTTTCCACACTGCTCTGCTACCACCTGTGCATCTTATAGATCCTGTGGAGAACGGAACTGGCATTTTGGAAACTTTCTATTTTTTTAGCTCTAAAGCCTAAATAATGTCCTCTAGCACACTGCTAGCACCAAGTATCATACAGTGTAAATAATATATAAAAATGACTAGATAATAATTAGTGCAATTTTTTAGTACATCAAAGAAGGTCCTTGACATTTCAGATATTTTTTATTAGAGTTGTTGCAATTAGCTTTCATGTAAAGATGAGCTGTTTAGATAGCTTTTGGCAGCTGAGGTCTGTATTTTCATTTGATTTCCTGTCAGTTAACAGGATAAGTAAGAATATATTATTGCTATCTGATATCTGTGATGTCTGTAGCGTATTTCATAATAATTTTCCTCTGTGTAATGCAGTGGGACAGCCAGTGAAAACATCTGTTTTCTTCCTGAAGCAGAAATTATTTGCTTACATTGTCCTTTCATTTTACTGCCTTTCTGCTCTCTTACATGTTTTGTTTCTCTACTTCTCCTGCTGCTTCTCCTGTCCTTAGTTTGGGACACATTTTGAAGCAGGCTGGGAGCTGGGCAGCGAGGATGGGTCTTAGTTCTCTGCTGCCTGTGGTTGCCAGCAAAGTCATCAGATTGCCATGCTGCCCTTAGAGGGCACAGGATGACCCGCTGCCCGCTCCCCACCTGGCCACCATGTTCTCAGCTCCCTGGCATGGTGTCCCCACCAGCTGGCAGCCCTGACCCCAGGCTGGCTGCCTCCCAGCCGTCCTGCCTACCAGAAGACAGAACACTGCTGCGAAAGGCTCGGTGGGTGCAGACAAAATCTGTGAATCTGAAAGGTGGGGATGGTGGCAGCCTCTGAGCAACATGGAGAGTGGAGGGTGAAGGAGAATGGGGGCTCGTATGGTTTCCTTGGCCTGGGGTCATGGGGATGTGCAGGGGTATCACCATGTATGGGAACCAGCCTGCAGGGCTCAGACTGGTCACTGGCTGCCAGGAGAACCAATTCTGCTGTTTGCTCCTAAAAGTTTATAGGGAATGTCATGTAAAAGTCTACTCTTTGTAATAAATTAAAAAGTTATATAACACTAATTTCACATTTGTAGGAATCAGCAAAGACCAACATCAAGCAAACCTTACTTGCTTCTATTCTCAGTCTATCTATGAAATATATGTTTCTATATACTGTCCAATTAATGCTGGCTGTATCACAGATCAGGCCTCTTAGTTGCATTGCATGTGAAGATATTAAGAATTTCATCTGGCCAGAAGGAGTGTTATAGATAATTGCTCAAGTTATTTGTATGAAGCTAGTTAAATCAACTTTGCATCAATATTGCATCTCTTTTATCAGTACTTCCCATTTGTATGATTTGTTGCTAAAAACAATTGCATTTGCACAGAGTAACTCAGCACTGAAACGCAGTTTCATAGAGCTTGTTTAGCAGCTGGCCTTACTGCTGTCCACTATAGGGAAGGGACACTGCCTGGGAGGACGTGGCCTTCTAAGAAAGCATTTCTGGTATAATCTGATGGAGTCCTCAGACAAGATGCTGGCACTTGGTTTTCTTCAACTGCTGCAGACAAAAAGGAAGAATTTTCCCTTTAGCGTAGTATTGATCATACCATTGATTTGATATTGACAACGTTGTGCTCCATAATGAGATGTGCATCCTTGCTTCCAGTGAACCCAGTCTTTTTAGCTGTTCCTGCATTTCCTTGTCAGCGCTGTGGTAAAAGCTTGTGGATCATGTGGTTACTCAGGTGTTCAGATCTTTGTTTTATCTTTCCAGCCCCTCTATTTCTTATTCATTTCAAAAAATGCTGTTGCTGAGATCTTGACTCTTCTTACAGTCTCATCAGAGCAGCAAAGCAGATGTCAGTTAGTCTAATCATAAAATCCTGTCTTCTCTGATTGAGTGGCGGCTGCATCCTGATGACTTTTTTCTTAATTAGAAGTGAAAAGCTTTCTCCATTAACGGTAGCTTGGCTACAGAGTTTTGTACTGCTATTTTTTAATTGTTCAAGTAACTTTTAACTGTTTCCTGAATGTGTTTTTTACTTTTTTTTAATTTTTATTACATGTTGAACTATTTTCCTGACACTCCTATCCAGATTGCTTTCAGAATGATAGGAGGTTGAAAAAAAAAGCCTAAAAACAGAAGTGCTGTTATTGGAATTGGTGTCAAACGCTGACATTGACTTCATTTGCACATTTCTGTTCCTAGCCATACCTTATGTAGCTTCTAATGACCTCACAGACATCAGATTGGACTTGTCAGTGCAATCTGGTAGCCAGAAATTCTGCTGACAATGACTAGCAAGAACTCTAATCTTATTTGAAGTACACTTCCACCATAGATAAAGAATCTCAGCCTGTCCTTAGAGCTGATAAAAGGCAGTGAGATCTTTAGCACTGTTCACAGCAAACATTAAATGATTTAACAAGCAGGCAGTTATACAGCAAGAGAGTGCAAAACATTCCCAAGGTCAATGCAGCTGAAATAGACTGGAATCACAAATTAAACCTCCTAAGGCATCAGGTTCATTGGCTAGGAATAAACATTTTCTCGAGATATGCTTCTCCTACTGGGATTTTAGAACAGGTACTTGTGATGCTTCTAAAAACCCAAAAATTATTCTCCCCCATAGTGTAGGTGTTGAAGGTCACTGTTATTCAGAGCATGGAAGGTGTGAAGATTGTGATTTTAGATGCAGCCTCCTGACAGAGATTTTGGGGGGGGGGGTGTTTGAGTGCCCTCCCACTTATCTAGACCTTTCTTTCCTGCAGAGCTCTGGCTGTAAAGAGGTTAGCATTTTGGCTCCACTGCTCCTATGCTCCGTTCTGAAGGAGTAACCAGTGCATCCTTCAGTGGCTTGGGTTTTTTTTACAGATTTGGTACTGCTGCTAATACTAATTCTGACAAAATGTTGGTATTATCTGCTCTGATGGAACCTGGCAGGTTTAAATGCCAACTTATGGATTCTACTATTCAAGCTTGAAATGAAGAAAAGAAATGCTAAATCTGTCACATTCTGAATGTATATTATGTTTTACTCCAGGCTGAGCAGGGTTAGTACGTCCAAGTGAAGGACTAATTCATGTAATAGATAGAAGGTCACACTGTTTGGCATATTGAGATACTGTAAAATTTTGTGTCACTTACCAGGTAATTTGGCTATTGCTGCAAGTCCCTTTGGCTACAAGTCACACTGTTCATGTCTGCTAGCGCTCTGCCCTGGCAGTCTGGCTTACCACTTCTGTCCAGTGGTATGATGTCTGGTGAGCACCGTGCTGTCCTCCTGCAGGAACCACTGATGTAAGAATTAATGTATTGCTCTAGCTGCCTCAGGGAGGTCAGTGTAACAAAATGGATTTAGGATCACATTTAATTTGTAGGATAAATTGTAACAATGTACACCTTGTAGATCAAGTACACACCAGGTGGATGTATTTGTTAAGAGACCAAGCCATTCATTGATTTCTGCTGTCAGCTGAAGAAGGTGGTATATGTGTTTCTCTTCAGCTGTGAAAAAGTAGATCTTAAACCTTTCTAGTTGAGAGGAAGAAGTGTGGCATAACTCTGTCTTCAGAGCCTAAGTTCAGCCCTCGCCTTGATACAATACACAGTTTCTGTGGGGTTTTAGAGGGTGATGCTTAAACCGTGTATCCAGGCAGGGATGTAGAACAGTCTGCCTGCCCACATCACATTGTAGCTACACCATGGAAGAAATTTGTAGTTCCTAGGAAAGGCAAGACAAAAACAAACTGTAAAATAAATGCCTTAAAGATACAAAGGACAAGATAAAAGAAGGATGATGCTGCCAGGGCTTTGAAGTCAGATTTCTTTAAGCAGGTAGTCTAGCTCATTTTCATATAAGAATTTTTTTTCTTGCAAAACGAGAATAATGGATTCAACTGCCTTTCTTACTCTAAATCATCTACAAATAGTCACTATTTTCAGTATTCTGTGTGCATACATTTTTAGTGTTAGAAGGAAAGGCAATTAACTTGGGGCATGCCCAGCATACCTAATCCAGTTGCCTGTAATGTCTTTAAAGGTAATTTCCCCATATTTAATCTTTGGATTAACCTTTTCATATTGAATACACTGTTGATAGTTGATGAAATTACCCTTGTCCATAGTTTGATTACTGATCTAGCTGGATAATTGAACTTTGGCTTTTCAGTAAAGTAGAAATAATATTTTTTCATTTTCTTCTTAAATAGTGTCCAGTATTTCATGAATCCAGAAGTGTGGCAAGGAAAATCAATGTAGAAATAAAGTCTAACTAAAAATGTTTATTCATCTCTGTGTCATGGAATGTGGAAAAAAGCATTCAGTTGAAATTTCTTTCATTTTTCCTAGCTACCCTGTTTTTGCCTAATTTGAGCATAATGATTCTATTTTGTCTGAATTGGGATCTGTGGCTTGTGAATTCAGAGTTCTGTCTTTTCATTTGACCAACCTTTCCTCCTTGTTCTTGAAAGGGTTGTTTTTGGCAGGAGCAGCACCTCTTGTTTTGGTGTGCCCCCAAAGCACAGTAAGCTCAGCAGGCAGTAAGATCCCAAACAGGGGATTCCCAGAAGGTTGCACAAACTGACTTCGGAGTGATCTTGACAATTTTATGCTGACTATATGGGCTGTGAACAGGACTTCTGAGCATTGCATAGTGGAAATGTACACAAACATGAGTTACTTTGTTAAAACATATGTGTCTCTTCTTTGCAACAGTCA